>NC_041386.1:652280547-652283042 GCF_002162155.2 Triticum dicoccoides | reverse complement strand
ACCCTCTCCCCCGCACCCTCCCCGGCCCGCTCCACCGTCACAAATGAATGCAACTAAAAGTGCAAAAAAAATTGATTATATTTTCAAATAACAAATTTGATGATATTTTCAAATAATAAATTTGATGATATTTTTTCATATTCATAAATATTTTCAAATAACAAATTTGATGATATTTAAAAAAAATATTACTATTTTTATAAAAAAATATTACTATTATGATTTAAACAAGTTTGAACATATTTAAACACAAATAAATATCAAACAACATTTTAAATGCATAAAAACAAAAATTGGGGAGCCTGGGAATCGAACCCAGGACCTCCTAGTGTGTGTGCTGCATGCTGACCAGTCGGGCTAGTGGGCGTGTTCTAATGTAGATAGGGTTAGGTGGAATATAACCTGACCAGTCGGGCTAGTAATTAAAACAAAATTCTAATGTCGCACCAAGGGGAGGTGCGCCATTAGAATCGTCGTACTTATGGCGCACTAGGGGGGTGCGCCATTAGAACTCTCCCCCACTCCACCTATTCCCCTTGCACTGTGGCCTCCCTCCCTCCCTCGCCAGATTCCCCACTCGATCGACCCCAACCGTACGCCGCCGCCCCCTTGCTCCGCCCCCTCCTTCCGTCATAGCCGCCCACGCGCCCCCGCCGCCTCCCTCTCCCCTTCCTCCCCCTCGAGCGTCGCCTCCCCCCCGATCCCCGCCTCCCCCGCGAGCGCCGCCTCCCTCGCCTTCCTCCCTAACCCTCGGAGACGTGGAGACTTGGAGCCTCGGCGCCGCCCCACGTCCACCAGGAGAGGAGGCCCGCGACCTCCCCGCCGTCTATCCCCGCCTCCCCCAAGCTCGCCGTCTCCACCCTCCGGCCACCACCTCATCATGGTCAGGTAACCCTCCTCCCTCTGCCTCTCTTCTCCTCTCTTCCTCCTCTCCTCCCTCCCAACCATGCCCTCTTCTTCACTCTTTTGCTAGGTTTAGGTCAAAAGTGGGACAAAAGCAATGCAGTTTCAGTGAAAATGTTCAGTTAACTGAAAATGTTCAGTTAACTAAAAATGTTCAGTTAACTGAAAATGTTCATCCAGTTGCTAGAGTAGATATAGTGTGTGACTAAAGTTTTGATTCTTGTTTAGCTATGATATGACAGTGCTTCATTGGGTGGAGATAAAGGCACACTGTATTAAATTCATCTACCGTATCCGTTTTGTGCAAGAAATGTGTGTCAAGCCTGCAACCAAAAGCAGTGTTTTTGTCCCAACCAGTCTGACAGGTTGCACTACTAGAAAACAGAAGAATTTAAAGCTACACTAAAAACTTACGTATAAACTTGTTGCCATCCAAGATTAAAATTATACAACTCATAGTGTGTTCCACACCCAAAAAGAAACAGACAAAAAAATATGCATTTCCAAGGGAGCCTAGAACTAGAACATAGCAGCAGCCAAGTAACCAGCTCATTCAAAACTCACAGAATGGTTAAAAGGATTATCTTCCCCTTTTGTTTCAATGAGTTGCAGTCAATACTGTTAACTGAACTTTTTGAGCATAGTGTTCCAATACTTGTTGCTACAGTTAACTGAAAATGTTCAGTTGGGAGCAATATTTGTTTGCCTCAATACTTGTTAGAAAGAGGTTTAGCACACATGCTTATGTGGCATTGCAGAGAAACATGTTGTGCAAGAACACACCAAAAGCAAGTAGACCTGCTTGTAGTAGCTCTTAGGTGAATTTTAGGTGAAGTACAGACAGGTTCAAATCCTTTTAAAATTTTGCAGTACTACCTACTGATTGTGCAGAATTTTGAAGTGCAGACAAAACAAGCAAAAATCAACTTATTGTGCTGAATTTTGCAGCAGTGCTTGCCTGTTGCTTGGTAGTGCTCTGAAATTAAGTTTTAGTTAAACTTGGTAGTGCGCATGCAGTAAAAGGGAGAGCGAGAGGGAGGGGCAAATTAACTGAAATTAAGTTTCTGTTAAACTTGGTAGTGCTCTGAGGCAGAACAATCTTGTGAGGTAGAACAATCTCCCGAGGCAGAACAATCTTGTGAGCTTGGGCCAGCCAAAAAAGCAAGAGTGCTCATCTTGAATTGCTACTGTGAGAGGATGAGTAGTGCTCTGTTAGGAATAATTCCTACTGTTGGAGGAACATGCAAGTACTCTGAAAATTTGTTTTTAGAAACATTTTGTTCAACAATCTGGAGGAACAATTTCGTTGATCTCGATGGAGTACTTTAGTTCCCGGTAGGGTAGTTCTTGCTAAAGATTTGTATAGAGGAGGAATTGGACCTTAATTTGCTAAAAATTTGTATAGAGGAGTAGATTTACAGTAGTTTTACAACAACAGTACTCTTTGCAATTGGCAAGTTTCAGTAGCAGAAACCCAACTGAACATCTGCTTCTGCAGAACACTGCACTCCATTTACACGTGGTATTTTTCTGCAAATAGGACACCACACCCACAAGCACATGGTATTTTTCTGTAAATTTATTTAAATTCA
>NC_041386.1:652247725-652280225 GCF_002162155.2 Triticum dicoccoides | reverse complement strand
GCACTTGCATAATTGTCTGTGTTTGTATGTCAAGCTGTATGCATTTTTTAAGCTTATTTTACTATTCTGCTAGGTGCTTATTCAGCAGTATTATATTTTTAACCATATTTGCCTTGTGATGCAGTGCAGCTAAAGAAAGGGATAGGGACAGAATAATGTAAGGGCCCTAACCTAAAGCAATATAATGGTCACTAGCTAATACGAACATGCTTTAGTATTACCTACCTGTATGTACTGTATATGTTATTTTAATTTGATGGCTACTATGTAATGTTCCTTTATTTTGTTTCTAATTTCTAGAGAGGAGAAATGTTGGTCATGGTGTTGTATAATTACTGGAGTAGATGTTAAACTGTTGCCGAATCTGATACCAGTGAGTTAGATGCCCATGCATGCATGAGCTGGCTGACAGACAAAGACAAGTAAGCCAGGCCTCAAGACAATGCAGATTAATCAAATTAAACTCAAGATTCTGGTGTTTAACCCTGTTGTGTTGCTTCTAGAAATAATATAAAAGCTTTGAAAAAGAAATCTGTGGAGTTGGCACTTTACATAAGGTTGTAGATCATTGTAGTGTCCTAATGTCTAAGACTGTTGCATTGGAGGTTCATCTTGCAAACATATCAGAACTTGCAAACATTTTATTACTTGTTGCATTGGAGGTTCATCTTGTCTTGAGGCAAACAAATCAGCATTGGAGGCTCATCTTTGAGGCTCATCTTTATTACATATCAGAACTTGCAAACAAATCTGTGAAAGACTTGTAAAGTTGCTGGGTTTTGTCTTCGACCATTGTGTCGTGATGAATTTGCAGGTACCCCGAGAGGCCCTTGAGTTTGCCGGTATGTCGATTAACTTCCATTCCGGAAAATTCGGGTACTCCATATGTCCTATTTTCAGCAAAGGTCATGCTGAAATTTTCCGTGAATTTTAGCATGACTTTGCTAAAAATAGGACATATGGGGTACTTGCGACTAATGCATGGGACGTGGTATCTTAGTACTTAGTTAAGTAGGATCAACTGCCCCGCCATCGTGATTAGTGCCAAGTGATTAGGCCCAACCTAGGGTGCCTCGGCATCGATAAACCCTAAATGATGAAAACTTAACTTAGCATTTAGGGTGCCTCGGCGTCGACAAACCCTAAATGATGAAACCTTGGCTTCTATAGGGTGCCTCGATGTCGATGAGAACCTAAATGATGTACGCTTAGGCTTTTAGGGTGCCTCAGTGTTGACAAACCCTAAATGATAAAAGCTTAGCTTTTAGGATGCCTCGGTGTCGACAAACCCTAAATGATGAGACCATGATCTTGTTCCTTGACAATAACCAACTTTTTGACCAAACTTTTTTCCTATTTAGAGCGAAACATGGCCAACAACGATGAGGCCGGCGGTTCGGGCGGCAAGCAATTCTGGGAGCTATCCCAGGAGATGGAGGAACAACCTCGCCGCTATGAGGAAGCCACGGAAGACACCGATGCTGACTACACAACCCCTAGTGGCGTCGGGGATGACACCACTTATGGTGCCGCCAAGGATGCCACCACTGATGGTGCCGCCGAGGATGCCACCACTGATGATGGCGGTGCACGCACAGATGGCAGCCAATAGAAGAAGCAATGGAAGGACCGGCACCCGAACGCGCTCCGCACCGTCAAGGAGGAATTTACTCAAGTGGACTCCGACAGGCATCCAACGGAGCCCAAACATATAGTCAAGGGGTACTCGGTTCAGCTCGGGTGCATTCTCCGGAGCACCGTCTCGATCAACACCGAGAACCTTAGGCATAAGGACCGAGGGAATTTGCGCAACCTCCTCTTCACGAAGCTACACGAACGATACAAGTTCCCCGCAGAATTTGAAAACACACGCCTCTCAGGGAATAAAGTGAACAGTGCTGCCCTCACGAGGATGAGCACATCCCTATCTACTTGGAGAAGTGCGGTGAAGAGAATGATTGAGAAAGGTGATAGTTATGAGAAGATCAAGGCGAAAAATCCTTCGATCAGCGAAGATGACTACAAGGAGTTCAAGATCAAGTGCGAGAGCAGTGCAACCTCCGAATCAAGTCAGTGGGGGAAAGAAATGTGGGAGTTGAACTTAGGGGAATACAAACTCGGTCCCGACGGTTACAGAGTGGCGGAGCCTATATGGGACAAGGAGGACGCAGAGCATGCCGAGCAAGGCCTACCACCCCGCTTCGAGAAATACAGCAGTGACAAGCAGACCAGGAACTTTTTCAGGGCCCGATACAAGGAGGACCCGATGAGCTTACCACGGATCCGAAGACCAGGGCGCTTGAGCTTGTTCGGGCGAAGGAGACTGAAAGCAGTAGCGCGGGGTCGTGCCAGAGCACCCCTGCTTGGGACAGCATTCTAAATAGGGCGTTGAACATAATGAAAAACAACGATAAGCTCAGTAAGCCATCGTCAGCTGGTCGTGTGGCCGGCAAAGGCTTGTCCACAAAATGGTCGTCATACTATACCGCTGGTGGGTGAAAGGAGAAAAAGACCAGCTCGGAAAGCCAGTCGCGCGAGGTTGAAGAACTCAAGGCACAAGTGGCGTGGATTCCGGAGATTATCCAAGAGCAAGTGCAACAACAACTGGGAACAATGCTCACCGGCATTATGCCTACCTTGATTCATGGGCTGGCTACGTGGATTGCGGGTGGCCAACAGGGGCCGCCCCCGATTCCCAGCTTCACGGCCAGCAACTCGCACAACGCACAGGGGGCGCCATTGGTGTCTCCGGTGGCGCCATTGGTGTCATCGGCGGCGGCGGCACGGGCATTGGAGCTTAATGCACCCGGGTGTACGCCGGCCGGCACCTCGCCAGCAAGCGACCCCTTCGTCAGTTGCACGCCCGCCGTTGGCGGTGCCTCGACATTAGCCGAGCTTGACGCCATCATCATGGTAACTAATGAAGCCTCTCGGTCGAGGACTTCATCTCATTTTGCCTTTGACTGGGCATCCCTGACGCCCTACATGTTTTCGCAGGGCGCCGCCGATGTTCCGTGAACTCTCCTGCATTTTGTGAACGACGAGTTGGTCGATGTCGCCAAGGGCAAAATCGTTCAACCGGGCAACCCCGTGTTCCACGGTAAACCGATGCCACCCACCGTGTATAGGGTTCAACTGGTTCGGGTGCTGCCACGCTACGACGAGTTGTTACCTCCGATTCGACCCGCCGGGGCCGACGAAGAAGATGTGATGACCCTGAGCACCCGCCTAAGCTGGCCCCTGCTTTGGCCGAAGAGCCAGTTTCGTTTGGGGGCGGGGGACACCACCCCACAGACAAGACCGCAAGTCGTGCCGGCGCCGCGTCATAGCAAGAACGCCGCAACGCTACCGGACATGCCGGCCATCCCTATGGCACAGGATCCGGACATGCATATGGCACATGATCTGGACGACGATGACAATGACGACGGTACATTTACCAACGTCGATAAGTACTTTGCCGAACATGGGTATGGTGACCAGTTCGGCGGGCCTCCTTCTCAAGAACCCAACCAAGACGACCGCGATCTAGCTGGTACGGCGGAGCAATCCAATTGCAACAGAGACGCCTCCAACTCCCGCCTTCACCGAGCCTCAGATAGCTGAGGTGCGAAATATTATCAGCCCCAACATGCTTAAGAAGGCGGTTTGTGAGCAAAATTCGGTCCCATTACAGCAGATCAAGAAGAAGGGATGGAAACGAAAGACTGCCAAGGGCGCCCGTGCGAGCCACCCGGCACCGAGTACGATCCATGCTCAGGACGGGCCACCTTCACCTTAGGATATCTCGAGGAGGGTGCATGTGGTGGGTAGGGCGATGCTACCGATAAATATGCTCAATGCTGCAACCGGTGCTATGCGGAGTCTGCATGACAGTGTTCTTTTTTTGGAGAAGATGCGTCTCTCCCAGAATGATGTGGCATACCCGGTTTTCGTGGCCAATGTGCCAGAGGGCAAGGGCTTTGTGGATGGCGCCATCGGGGGTACGATCGTCCTGCGGTTTGATGACATTTTTGCTATGTTTAATCTTCATCTGCTGCACTACACCTTTGTTCGGCTGTTTTCGCTGAGTATGGAGATGCGGATCATTCGAGACAAGACCCCGGATATCGTGATAGTCGACCCCTTCTACATGCGTGCCAAGATCTTGGGCAGCGCTGGGGACCGCCAAGTCGCAAGTTCACACCTCGAAGGCGTCATTTTGGCAAACCCAGATAAGGATAACTTCCTTGTCCCTTACTTTCCCGAGTAAGTCATCCCCTCACCGCCCCGTAACATATGATTTCTTAGATTTCGATCGTTCTTTTTTTTTCTAACATTCCGTGTTCTGTGCAGTGACACACATTGCACACTCATCCTCTTAAGCCCGAAATATTCCACGGCCACGTATTTCGACCTAGACCGTGACTCCAAGATAGACTACACAAATATCAAGAAAGTTCTTGATGATGCTCTCCCTGGCTACTCCACATCTGGAGGCACCTTTAAGAGGCCAGTTCGTAGGTACGGCAGGCATGTGTTCACCCACAATACGACGTTCGCCTGTGTCAAGCAGCCGCCTGGCGGTCAGAAGGATGCCTACTACGCCCTCCATCACATGAGGGCGATCGTACGGGGCCATAATCACCTTCTGCTACCAAATAATGTCAAAGATTGGGCTGCAAGCTTGGCAGCAATCCAGGACGCGGACCTCCGACAAGAATTCTTTCGCATCCAGTCGGAGTTTGCAGAAATCATCCATCAAGATGTCCTTCGTACCTCGGGGCAGTTCTACCTCAGAGAGCAACCGTCCAACAGTGAGATAGACACAACACTTCAAATGCAGGCTGACAACGCCCGCGACTTCATGACCATCACGAAAGACGGCGGCTTCATCCACGCTCCGGTCCCATGAGTCGAGTCGAAAGTAGTGATGCTATTTGTAGTTCTGAAACATCGGTTAGCTCATGTAGTAATTAAACTTTAATGAACTTGTATGTCTCTTTGGTTTGGACAGTCGTTCAACTTAGATGTAATCGATGCTATTTATTAGTAGGACCATGAATCTTGCTATTAATGTCTTGCTTTTCTCTTCCTATCCTTTTGTTGCATACTTATATATTGCTTATGTATTGTCTGTTGTTTGGCTTGTGCATAGAGATGCCATCGTATGTCGTGTAAAAGGGTAAGGTTCCCGGAGTCTACGACGACTGGGAGGAGTGTCGGAGACAGGTTCACCATTTCAGCGGGAACAGTTACAAAGGGTACACCACTAGGGCGGAGGCGGAACCTAGATACGCCCGCTATCTAGAGGGAGAGAGGAGGGAGCGTTGGAGGAACCGGGTGAAGACCAGTTTCATCATGATGACCGCAACTCTCTTCTATGTGATGGTAGTTTAGATGATCGATATCGACTTGTAATGTGAAGACAAACTCACTACTCGCGGTCTCGAGACTTGTAATGTTCTATCTTTGTTCGGTCTTTTGAATTCAGAGACTAATCTTCTATTGTATTCGATGAATCTGCTGTTGCTATGTGGTGTTGTCTAAATTCTGTTCAATAATATATTTTGTAACCTGTGAAAATATCAGAAAAGAAAAAAATCCCTAATATTCATACTAGTGGCACACCACACAAGACACTAATGGCGCACTGTGATAATCACACTAATGGCGCATCACCCACTGGTGCGCCATTAGTAAGCCAAAGCACATGGGTACATATGGCCCCCTGGGAGGCATTCTAATGGCGCATTGTGGGCTATACTAATGGCGCACTGCTTGGTGCACCATTAGAACACCAGATACTAATGGCGCACCAGTGGTGTGCCATTAGAATTTAATTCTAATGGCTTGATGCTAGTGGCGCACCAGTAGTGCGCCATTAGTAGGCAAAACTGGTGCGCCACTAGCATGCCTTTTCCTAGTAGTGTACGACGCCAGCTTGCATTAGGTGGGGGCCTGGAGTCAAACTTGAAGTTTTCAATGAAGCCATCTTCTTGCATATAATCTTTAGAACAAAGCAGAGTGAGGCTCTTCTAGGACCGCCATGCATTCTCATGGGCAACAAAAGAGTTCTTGGTAGCCAGATTGCGAATGCGATTGACATCCACCAAGATACTATGCATTTGACGCTTCAGCCAGTCATGGTGCTTGTCCTACTTCTGATGTAAGGCCACAAGCAGTTCATGGTCATTGAGGACTCGAGAACGCTTCTTGGCAGGCTCAAAGTAGATGGCTTCAATAGATAGATCAACCTCAGGCAAGAAAACTAGGTGGTTACGTGTAGAAGGATGATAGTTGACAGTTGAATGAAGCTTGATTAGGCGCATCACCCATGGAGCATAAAACTTCAAGCCAAAAAGGTCAATCCCAGATGCAGCAAGTTGTCTGATGAAGAAATCCCGCGAGTTGAACTTGATGCCATTGACAATATAGAAAACCAAAGTCTTCATGGCGCCTTCAAGTTTGGCTTCAGAAGAATGTCCCTTGATGAGCCAGAGAGTATGCCTCAGGATATGATAAATTGTGCGGGGCAAGTACTCGAGGTCCTAGACAAAGAATTCCTTTGGATATTCTGCATCATGAGGCAATGGCTTCATCATGCTGAGCATCTGACTCATATTGGGTTCAGTCCGCTAAAAAATGCTCTGTAGTCCTTCTGTGTGGCGCTGACAACCAGGCTCGTACAATTCACATGGAGTGGGCAGGGAGGTGAGCTCAATGATGTCCTGAGCTTTGGCTTCATGGTGCACATCACCTGTCATCCACTCAAGGATCCATGTCTTTGGATCCATGTTGTATCCACGAATGTGAAGAGTAGCATAGAACTGCAGCAATAGCTCTTCATTCCAGTGCTCTTTGGCTATGACGAATTCCAGAAGGCCAGCATCACGAAAGCAATCTAGAGCTTCTTCAAGACAGGGAGCTCAGCCATAGCTTCACAATCAACGCACATGTGAGGGAAGATTCACTCTTGGTTGTAGAGAACACAAGAGTAGTAGCTGCGCTGTTGGTGGCTCCAGAAGCGATCAGAGGAGATCCTTGGCTTCGAGTAGGGATTCTTGTCACTATCAAAGAAGGTGTTGTGGGCTCTGAAGCTATTGACACTGAAGGATCCTGGGGTTGTTGCAGCACCTCGAAATCTTGGTAGTCTTGGCTTGGGCTTCTATACTTGTGGTCGCTGCTGCACATGATAATCATATTGGGGCCCTGGACCAGTGGGAGGAACCAGAATGGGCCAGCGAATAGTGACCAACTCCATATCACGGTTGTAAGCTGTCTCCATAGTGTGAGGCCCTGGGTCCACATGATCTTCAGCCAAAACGGGGTCATTTGCTTCAGCAGTATTTGTGGCAGCCTGATTGTTCTCAACCTCCATATGGTCAACGACCAGAGGGTCTTGCACGATCACATTCTCCTTGAGAATGACTTGCTCAGGGGCAGGGGGTGTAGCAACTCTCTCTCCTTGATGTCTACTACACAACCTTCTTCTTGTAGACGTTGTTGGGCCTGCAAGTGCACAGGTTTGTAGGACAGTAGCAAATTTCCCTCAAGTGGATGACCTAAGGTTTATCAATCCGTAGGAGGTGTAGGATGAAGATGGTCTCTCTCAAACAACCCTGCAACCAAATAACAAAGAGTCTCTTGTGTCCCCAACACACCCAATACAATGGTAAATTGTATAGGTGCACTAGTTCGGCGAAGAGATGAAGATACAAGTGCAAAATAGATAGTAGATAAAGGTAATTGTAATCTGAAATAATAAAAACAGCAAGGTAACGAGCGATAAAAGTGAGCGTAAACGGTATTGCAATGATAGGAAACAAGGCCTAGGGTTCATACTTTCACTAGTGTAAGTTCTCTCAACAATAATAACATAGATAGATCATATAACAAGCCCTCAACATGCAACAAAGAGTCACTCCAAAGCCACTAATAGCGGAGAACAAACGTAGAGATTATGGTAGGGTACGAAACCACCTCAAAGTTATTTTTTCGGATCGATCTATAAAAGAGTTCGTACTAGAATAACACCTTAAGACACAAATAAACCAAAACCCTAATGTCACCTAGATACTCCATTGTCACCTCAAGTATCCATGGGCATGATTATACGATATGCATCACACAATCTCAGATTCATCCAACCAATATAAAAGTACTTCAAAGAGTAACCTAAAGCTACTACCGGAGATTCAAGAACATGTGCCAACCCCTATGCATAGGTTCCCAATGTCACGAAACCCGCAAGTTGATCACCAAAACATACATCAAGTGGCACATGATATCCCATTGTCACCACAGATAATCACGGCAAGACATACATCAAGTGTTCTCATAAAGACTCAATCCGATAAGATAACTTCAAAGGGGAAACTCAATTCATCACAAGAGAGTAGAGGGGGAGAAACATCATAAGATCCAACTACAATAGCAAAGCTCGGGATACATCAAGATCGTGCCATAGAGGGAACACGAGAGAGAACACGAGAGAGAGAGAGATCAAACACATAGCTATTGGTACGTACCCTCAGCCCCGAGGGTGAACTACTCCCTCCTCGTCATGGATAGCACCGGGATGATGAAGATGGCCACCGGTGAGGGTTCCCCCCCCCTCCGGCAGGGTGCCGGAACAGGGTCCCGATTGGTTTTTCGTGGCTCTGGAGGCTTGCGGCGGCGGAACTCCCGATCTATCTTCTGTTCTGGAAGTATTAGGGTACAAGAGTATATATGGGTGCAGGGGGTACGTCGGAGGAGCTACGGGGGTCCCCCGGGCGCGCCCCCCACCCTCGTGGGCAGCCCGTATCTCCCCTGACATGCACTCCAAGTTCCCTGGGTTGCTTTCCTTCCAAAAATAACTTCTCCTATTGATTTCGTTCCGTTTTGACTTCGTCCGATATTCCTTTTCCTCGAAACAGTGAAATAGGCATAAACCAGCAAATCTTGGCTGGGCCTCCGGTTAATAGGTTAGTCCCAAAAATAATATAAAAGTGGATAATAAAGCCCAATATTGCCTAAAACAGTAGATAAAGTAGCATGGAGCAATCAAAAATTATAGATACATTGGAGACGTATCAAGCATCCCCAAGCTTAATTCCTGCTCGTCCTCAAGTAGGTAAATGATAAAAGAATTTTTGATGCGGAGTGATACTTTGGCATAATTTCAATGTAAATCTTCTTAATTGTGACATGAATATTCAGATCCATAAGATTCAAGACAAAAGTTCATATTGACATAAAAGTAATAATACTTCAAGCATACTAATCAAAGCAATCATGTCTTCTCAAAATAGCATGGCAAAAGAATGTGCATCCCTACAAAATCATATAGTTAGGTTATGCTTCATTTTCGTCACACAAAGATGTTCCCAACTTCTATACCCCCGATGACAAGCCAAGCAATTGTTTCATACTTAAATAATCTCAAACTTTTTCAACCTTCACGCAATACATGAGCGTGAGCCATGGATATAGCACTATGAGTGGAATAGAATATGATGATGGGGATTGTGTGGAGAAGACAAAAAAGGAGGAAGTCTCACATTGACGAGGATAATCAACGGGCTATGGAGATGCCCATCAATTGATGTCAACATGAGGAGTAGGGATTGCCATGCAACAGATGCACTAGATCTATGAATGCTCAACAAAAGAAAACTAGTGGGTGTGCATCCAACTCGCTTGCTCATGAAGACCTAGGGCATTTGAGGAAGCCCATCGTAGGAATATACAAGCCAAGTTCTATAATGAAAGATTCCCACTAGTATAAAAAAGGACGACTTATGAGACTCACTACATGACGAACAAGGTGCTACTTTGAAGCACAAGTGTGGAAAAAGAGATAGTAGCATTGCCCTTTTTTCTTTCTTTTTTTTGGGACTTTATTTTTTCTTTTGGCCTTTCTTCTTTTTTTGGGCAATGCTCTAATAATGATGATCATCACACTTCTATTGATTACAACATAAGGATTACAACTCGAAACTTAGAACAAGATATGAATCTATATGAATGCCTCCAGCGGTGTACTGGGATGGTGCAATGAATCAAGAGTGACATGTATGAAAAATAATGCATGGTGGCCTTGCCACAAATACGATGTCAACTAGATGATCATGCAATGGCAATATGACAAAAGTAATGTATGTCATGATGATGATGGTGGAAGTTGCATGGCAATATATCTCGGAATGGCTATGGAAATGCCATAATAGGTAGGTATGGTGGCTGTTTTGAGGAAGATATAAGGAGGTTTATGTGTGATAGAGCATATCGTATCACGGGGTTTGGATGCACCGGCGAAGTTTGCGCCAACTCTCAAGGTGAGAAAGGGCAATGCACGGTACCGAAGAGGCTAGCAAAGGCGGAAAGGTGAGAGTGCGTATAATCCATGGACTCAACATTAGTCAAAAGAACTCATATACTTATTGGAAAGATTTAGAAGTCATCAAAAATCAAGTACTACGCGCATGCTCCTAGGGGGATAGATTGGTAGGAAAAGACCATCGCTCGTCCCCGACCGCCACTCATAAGGATGCACAAGCCAGGTACACTTCATGTTTCAAATTTGCTACACAACTTTAACCATACGTGCATGCTACGGGACTTGCAAACTTCAACACAAGCATTTCTCAAATTCATAATCACCCAACTAGCACGAATTTGATATTATCACCTCCATATCTCTAAACAATTATCAAGCATCAAACTTATCTTAGTATTCAATTCACTCAAAAGAAAGTTTCACATATCTTGAATACCAAGTATATTAACATTAAGCAAATTACCATGCTATTAACGACTCTCAAAATAATCTAAGTGAAGCATGAGAGATCAATAGTTTCTTTAAAACAAATCCATCACCGTGCTCTAAAAGATCTAAGTGAAGAACTAGAGCAAAAATTATTACGCTCAAAAAGGATTAAGTGAAGCACTATGAGCAAAACTATCAAGCTCAAAAGATATAAGTGAAGCACATAGAGTATTCTAGCAAACTCCAATTTGTGTATGGCTCTCTCTCATTAAAGAATTTCAGATCTTGATACTTATTCAAACACCAAGCAAAGCTAAAGAAAACTACATTGCAAGGATAGCACAACTCGTGTGAAGAAGCAAAAACTTAGGCTGAACCGATACTAACCGATAGTTGTCGAAGAAGAAAGGTGGGATGCCTACCAGGGCATCCCCAAGCTTAGATGCTTGAGATTTCTTGAAATATTATCTTGGGGTGCCTTGGGCATCCCCAAGCTTGAACTTTTGCGTCTCCTTAATTCCTCTCATATCATGGTTTCTCTTTTTATCAAAAGCTTCATTCACAACAAACTCAACAAGAACTCCTGAGATAGGTTAGTATAAACCAATGCAAAACCTTATCATTTTATACTGTAACAAATCACTTAAATTATTATTCAACATTGAATACTAAATGCCTCTGCATAATTAATACTCCTATCCACAAATAGAATCATTAAACAAGCAAACATATGCAAACAATGCAACCATAACAGCAATCTGTCAAAACAGTACAGTCTGTAAAGAATGCAAGAGTATCAATACTTATCTGACTCCAAAAATTATGAACTAAAATTCCCACTGTAATAAATTTATCATAGCTTAATATGCAAAAAGATTCAACGTTAGACCATGCTCTGACTTTTCTAGGGAAGTTTTGCAACAGCGGTAGACTTTCTGTTTTCAAACAGCAACATGCAAACTAGCAAAATAAGCATGGCAAAGGCTATCCTTGACTTTTTTATTGAAACTGAAAATTAAAAACATTATTATAACTAACAGCAAGCAAAAACTAACAAAATAAAATGATGCTCCAAGCAAAACACATATCATGTGCTGAATAAAAATATAGCTCCAAGTAAAGTTACCGATGAACGAAGATGAAAGACGGGATGCCATCCGGGGCATCCCCAAGCTTAGTTGCTTGGTTGTCCTTGAATATTACCTTGGGGTTCCTTGGGCATCCCCAAGGTTAGGCTCTTGCCACTCCTTATTCTATAGTCCATCGAATCTTTACTGTAAGTGCATCTAGTGCCCCTTAGTGATTTTGGTGTATTGAAGACTTATAGGTTAAGGGACTAATGCGTTTGTGAGTGTACACAGGTCTATAAGTCTATGAGGAGTTTGATATTTACAGAGAAAGTCGACCCCTAAAAATGAATATCTTTGACTGAAGATTTTGGTACTCCTGAGGACTCTCATGAAGACTTTGAAAGTGAAGAAATTTGTGTATCCGTGAAGACTTGATATTCATGCGAGGAATATGAAGCTTGAAGACTTTCGTTTTCATAGTTTTGTTTTTTTCTCTTTCTTGAGTCATAGGAAACACTGTACTGTTAAAGGGGGTCGAGGAAATACTAAGGAAAAATTTCCATGTGATGCTCAACTCAAAATCCTACACCTACCAAACCCTTCGAGTGAAGCCTTTGGAAATCTCATACAGTTCAGTCAATTTCTTCAGTGATAGAGACGAAGTTCTTCTGGTCGCTGAGGAATTTGTTCTGACTGAGGAGTTAGGAATTCGCCAGTGCGGATTGCCTACACAGTGAGGAACATGATAGCCCTGAGGAATTTGAGAGTCAAATTTCCGACCGGTGCTGAGCTGCGCGCCAGTTGTCCCAAAATATCTTATCCACCTAACGGTCATATCAGACAAGGGCATTTATGTCTTATCATGTCGGGCTGCTCCCTAGGCTATAAATAGCCGCCCCCTACAACCACTAACTGGTTGGCTGCTCCGAGAGAAACTGACACTTGTCATTTGAGAGCAACCCATCCTCCGAGGACTTTGAGCGAAAATCATCGAGTGAGGAAAAACCCCAAACCCAAACACCTACAAACCCAAAGTGATTGAGCATCACTGAAGAGATTGATCCTGCGTGGATCCGACGCTTGTTACCTTTGAAGACTATGCTTCTGTCAGGACCCCGACTCGATGTCACATCGATCTAGCCGGTAACACCTCATATCACCTTGCGGCCTCACGCACGGTATCCCCACGGGTGTCGCCTTACCTTTGCCCGGGACCGTTTGCGCCTTTTGGCTCACGTATATGATAGTGTCGCTAGCATCCATATGATAAAGAGCCCGGGCTGACATGACTAGTCGTAAACCCAAAGTGGCGCAGACTTACAGGGACAGGCATCCATGACCCAGCTTCGAACGTGTCGGTCATCAGCAAGTGGGTCCGGGCTGTAGCACTGGGCTAGCAGGACTCCGGTAAACCGGGCTGTAGCGGGCTAACAGGACTCCGGTACTCAAAGCGTGACATTTCCCCGAAGGGACAGACACAGGAACGAAGAAGGACACATGCCGGCCAACCTAAGTGTTCCAGAGCAGTAGCAAGCTACCATGGCTCAGCGGTAACACTAGGAGACATTTCCCGGTAAGAGAGGCTACTAAAGATAAACAACTAGATAGTCAGATCCCACACATACCAAGCATTTCAATCATACACGCAATATGCTCGATATGTGCAAATACAACGAAGCATCACAACATGACTCTACGACACAAGTACTTTATTTAAGGCTCAGGGAGCCATACATAACATACACACAGGTACGGGTCTCACGACCCAACATACAAGTCATATAGTCATACAAACCAGCAGCGGAAGTAATTTGTCTGAGTACAGACAACTAGTAAAATAAAAGAGGCTTGGAAAGCCTAACTATACTACGTGGTCCTTCACAAGCTCAGGTTCACCACCTGGGTCTTTAGCCTACTCGTTGATGTCAACGTCTACATAGAACCCATCAGAAGGGGTTGCAGCGTCTTCTGTAAAAATGTAGATTATAGCAACATGAGTACAAAGGTACTCAGCAAGACTTACATCAGATCCTACATACATGCATGTTATCAAGAAGGGTTGGTGGAGTTATTGCAGCAAGCCAGCTTTGACTCTTGGCTAGACTATCCTACGATACTCCAACTTGAAATGGTTTTGCGCACACGAGTCCACTACTCACCAATTCAATACACTACCGAGGATCCGCCTCCGTCTTCCTACGGAAGAGCCATCCTCGGCACTCACACTTATCTTGAGGCTTTTAACAGTTTCCATTTACTTGTCTATGAACTGTATAGGCAACCAAGTAGTCCTTTACCGCGGACGCGGCTATTCGAATAGATCATGTTAACCCTGCAGGGGTGTACTTCTTCATACACGCTCTCACCACTTACCGTCGTTTACACGACATGTACTCGGCAACCTTCAAGTGGAAGCCCAACGTGGGTGTCGGCCACGACCTACCTAATCACCTAAGCCTCCAGTCCAGGTTTATCGCCTATCCAGGTTCCATCCGCAGGGAGTCCGGCCGAGGTTTCCCATACGGCCCCGAACGATGTGAACAGGGTTCCCGAGATACCTAACGGGTATTCGGTACACCCGGCCACGTACCTACCGCATCACAGCCCACCCCTACGGTCAGCGCTGTCCACGGCCTCCAGTAGGCTACAAACACCAGAAACTACTTGCAACTCCTGGACGGAGAACTAGGGTGAATAAGAAGCCGAGAGGGTCCATTGGTTTCGGGCCCAATGCATGGTAGTAGCTGATTCTTAAATCACACATACAGATCTCAGTGCTTAAGGTCGGCTTCAATGAAACAACCCACCATGTACTCCTACATGGCCTCTCATCAATACCTTTACCAAATCGTGTTCACCACACCACTCTCATTACCGACATAAACATTTCACTCTAGCCCATCACCCAGATGAACCAGACCTGACACGACTCTAAGCATAGCAGGCATAGCAAGGTAGGAACAACACATACATATGGCTCAAACAACTCCTACACATGCTAGTGGGTTTCATCTAGCTACTGTGGCAATGACAGGTCATGCAGAGGAAATGGGTTCAACTACCGTAGCACACAGCAGTTTGAAACGCGTTGTCTTAATGCAGTAAAAGAGAGCAGGAGCGAGAACATGGGATTGTATCGATATGATCAAATGGTTGGTTGCTTGCCTGACGGGTCGGTGCACTGGTATTGCTCTTCGTCGGGGTTATCACGGTACTTCTCGGGGGCAGAACCTGCCGCAGAGAGCACCGATACATAAACATTACCAAACAGTATGCAACAATATGATGCATGCATGAGACATGGCAAAATGAGTGTATTGGGCTAATGCAACTAGGAACAGATGGGTTTGAACTAATTTGAACCATTGGTTCAAAGTTCAAACTCATATATGGCCTTTTAAAGTGCTTTTCCTTGTTCTGCTTAAAACATCAATTTAACTTGTTTGATCATGCATGAAAATAGTACAGATGGATAGATTGGATTTTTCTGATCATTTTTCATATATAATTTGTCCAATTTGGAGTTACAGAATAAAAGTTATGAATTTTTGAAGTTTAAATAATATTCTGGAATTTCCTGATTTAATTTAAATCCAGAAATATAATTATTGCGCCAGCATGACGTCAGCATGACGTCAGTGGTCAACTGCGGCTGGCTGAGGTCAAACCTGACGTGTGGGGCCCACACGTCAGTGACAGGGGGTTAAACAGAGTTAAATTAATCCTAATTACTAATTAGTGGCGTTGGGGCCCACTGGTCAGTGTCAGGGGGTTAACTAACAGTGGTTAGCGCTAATGATGTCCACCTGGCCGACGGGGCCCACGCGTCAGTGACCCTGGGGGGGTCAAACCCCAGGTCGGACAAGTCAAACCCCACCGGCGACATGACGCCGGCGAGGTCCGAGACGGCGGCGTGATGCGGGATCGCACTACAGGGCACGGGCGAGGCTGTGCTTGGGCTCGTTGGAGAGCCCTTGCTCCCGCGCGTCGAACGGTGGTGGTGGCCGGGCCTGAGGTGGCCGGAGTCGACGGCGGCGAGCTCGGCTGCGGCCGCCGGAGTTCGGTCGTGCACGGAAACGGGGTTGGAGCTCGAAGGCGAGCTAAGCGAGGCGCTAGGGATGCTCTACGGAGCCTTACGAACTCGTTGGACTCGCCGGGGTGACCAAATGGTCACCGGAGCTGCGTCGACGGAGAGCTCGGCGACGGCGGAGGTTCGGCCGTGGTGGGGAGGAGGCTGCGGTGAGGGAACGAGGGGGAGAAGAGGGGTAAACGGTGGCGTAGCTCACCGCGGTTGCAGTGGGCGTCGAAGCGGGCTCGGGGACGCGCTGGAGACGGCGAATCGACGGCGACGGTGGTCGGAGTCCGAGGAGGGGAACGACGATGTGACGGCGATGCAGGGCTTCCGGAGACCCGTGGAGCGGTGGGGAGGAAGAGGAGGTCGAGGCGGAGCTCCTGAGCTAGTCGGGGGAGCGAGGGGTGGCCGGAGTCGGCTGCTATGGCGAACGGCGGCGACGGTGGTGTTCGGCCGTGTGAGAGAGAGAGCGAGGGAGAGGAGGGGAGAGCCGAGGGCGAGTGAGAGAGAGCAGGGGGGGAGGCGTGGCGTCGTCCAGGGCATCGAGGCGAGGAGGGGAGGGCAGGCAGGCAGGGAGAGAGGTGGCGTGGCGCGGTGGAGCGCGCGCGCGCCGGCCACACTCCCCTCCCTCTGTCGGGACGAAGACGACAGAGGAGGGAGGCGGGCTGGGCCGCCTGCTGGCTGGGCCGGCCAGCTGGCTGGGCTGCACAGGGAGGAGCCCAGGTAAGTTTCTCCCTTTATTTATTTTTCTGTTTTTCTAATTTCTAACATTTGTTTTAATTTAAATAATATATTAAATCATTTATTTAACTTATGCCAAATTTTTTCAGGGGCTAGATATATTATTCCAGAGCTCCTTTATAATTGGCATAATATTTGGACATATATTTATATATATAGAAATATATTTCCAAAGCAAATATTTATGCATTAATTCCAAATGCCCAAAATAAATGTCCATGAGCCACTAAAAATATTGGTTTGATTTTTATCTCTGTCCAATATTTTCAGAGATCAACATGAGCATTTTCTTGGACCCTTTTGGAGAAATTTTTATTTGGGTCATTTTCAAAATGATTCTGAGGGTTTCACAGATCCCCATTTCAAGTTTCTGATGAAAGAGTAAACATGATGCAACACTCTAATGCATGACTAGCTAGGGTGTGACAACTCACCCCCACTCAAAAGAATCTCGTCCCGAGATTTGGGTTCCTCCGGGAAGAAGGCGGGGTACTCAAGTCGAAGACGATCCTCCCTTTCCCAGGTTGCTTCATCCTCAGAATGGTGCGACCATTGTACTTTGAGGAACTTGATGTTCTGACGTCGGGTGATACGTTCGGCCTGATCGAGGATACTAACGGGGTACTCTCGATATGTAAGATTATCTTGGAGATCAAGCGTTTTGTGGTCCACTTCACGGATAGGATCCGAGAAGCAACGCCTGAGTTGAGAAACGTGGAAGACATCGTGGACTCTGGAGAGATGCGGAGGTAGTTCCAACTGGTAGGCAACTTCCCCTCGTTTGGCAAGAATGCGAAAAGGTCCAATGTAACGAGGAGCCAATTTGCCTTTGATACCGAAACGATGGGTTCCCTTCAGAGGGGTGACCCGAAGATAAGCCTTCTCGTCAACCTCGAAAGTCATAGCCTTATGTTTTCGGTCATATTGACTCTTTTGACGAGATTGGGCTGTTTTCAACTTTTCACGAATGATGCGAACTTGTTCTTCTGCTTCCTGAATCATATCCGGGCCAAAGAATTGTCTTTCCCCGGTCTCTGACCAGTTAAGGGGTGTTCGACACCGTCGTCCATAGAGAACTTCAAAAGGGGCTTTACCCAAGCTAGATTGATAGCTGTTGTTGTAAGCGAATTCGGCAAATGGAAGACACTTCTCCCAGTCCATTCCAAATGAGATAACAGAGGCTCGAAGCATGTCTTCTAGAATTTGGTTGACGCGTTCCACTTGACCACTCGACTGAGGGTGGAAAGCGGTGCTAAAGGAGAGACGGGTTCCCATAGCATTTTGAAAACTTTCCCAAAATCGAGAGGTGAAAAGACTTCCTCGATCCGAGTTAATTTCCAAAGGAACACCATGGAGAGACACTATTCGGGAGATGTATAAGTCTGGCAGCTGACTAGCGGTTATACTCTCACGAACAGGCAGGAAATGGGCTACTTTGGAAAGACGATCGACCACGACGAAAATAGCATTATTCCCTCTCTTGGTCCTGGGAAAACCGGTAATGAAATCCATACCAATTTTATCACATTTCCATTCAGGAATAGCTAGGGGTTGAAGGGTGCCAGCAGGCCGTTGATGCTCTGCTTTTACACGACGACAGACGTCGCAATTAGCAATATACTGAGCAATTTCTCTCTTCATCCTAGTCCACCAGAACCTCTGGCGTAGGTCCTGATACATCTTAGTACTACCGGGATGAATGGTGAGAGGAGATTCATGAGCTTCCTTAAGGATCAAACGCCTCAGGTTTCGCACTTTGGGAACCACTAGTCGATTCCCGAAGTATACGACCCCTTGATCATTAATGGAGAAGCAATTCGCAATTCCTTTCTGAATGTTTCTCTTGATGCGGGAGATTCCCGGATCTACCTTCTGTGCTTTGATAATCTGATCCATAAGGGTAGGTTTTGCCACCAAGGTGGAAAGAAAACCTTGAGGTACAATGTGAAGGTTAAGCTTCCGAAATTCCTCATGGAGAAGCGGTTGACTTTGTTGTAACATCAGGTTGTTACAATAAGATTTACGACTTAGCGCATCAGCCATGACGTTGGCTTTCCCTGGGGTGTAGGTTATCCCTAAGTCGAAGTCTGTGATCAACTCAACCCAACGTCTTTGCCTCAGATTCAGATCCGGTTGGGTGAAAATGTACTTCAGACTTTGGTGATCAGTGAATATTTCGCAACGATTACCGAGGAGGTAATGTCGCCAGGTCTTAAGTGCATAGACTATAGCTGCAAGCTCTAGATCATGAGTAGGATAATTCTCCTCGTGTGGGTGCAATTGCCGTGAAGCGTAGGCAATTACGTGTCGATCTTGCATGAGAATGCAACCTAGTCCTTGTCGCGAGGCGTCGCAGTAGATAACAAAGTCCTTGGAGAAGTCTGGCGGTACCAGTACGGGAGCAGAGGTCAGGCGTCTTTTCAGTTCCTGAAAGCTGTGCTCACATTGTGGAGTCCATTCGAACTTTTTATCTTTCTTGAGGAGTTCGGTTAGAGGTTTAGCAACTTTGGAGAAGTTTTCGACAAAGCGACGGCAATAGCTCGCTAAGCCCAGAAAGCTCCGAACTTGCTTGACCGATTCAGGTGGAGTCCAATTAAGGACGGCTTGAACTCGCTCAGGGTTAACAGCAATACCTTTACCAGATATTACATGACCCAGATAGGTCACTTCTGACAACCAGAATTCACATTTAGAAAATTTGGCATAAAGGCGATGCTCTCGAAGTTTCTGCAACACTAGCCTTAGATGTTCGGCATGTTCTTCCTCGTTCTTGGAGTAGATGAGTATATCATTGAGGTAAACCACGACGAATTTATCCAAATACTCCATGAAGATTGAGTTCATTAACCGAGAAAAGGTGGCTGGAGCGTTGGTTAAACCGAAGGACATGACGGTGTACTCGTATTGGCCATAACGAGTAACAAAGGCCGTTTTAGGAATGTCCCCGTTTCTGATTTTGATTTGATGGTAGCCCAACCTCAAATCCATCTTGGAGAAGACTGAGGATCCAGCGAGCTGATCGTACAGGTCGTTGATCCTGGGAAGCGGATATTTGTTCTTGATTGTGACCAAATTGACAGGTCGGTAATCTACAACCATCCGGTCCGTACCATCCTTCTTCTTGACGAATAGGACGGGGCAAGCCCACGGAGACGAGCTAGGTCGGATGAAACCCTTTTTCAAGGACTCATCGAGTTGTTTCTTAAGCTCGGCTAGTTCTAGGGGTGCCATCTTATAAGGTCTTCTAGCAATCGAAACGGTTCCTGGAATGAGGTCTATTACGAACTCAACATCCCTGTCAGGTGGAACACCTGGCAATTCCTCTGGAAAGACATCCGGGAAGTCACGGACTACTGGAACGTCCTCAAGGTCTGGCAAGGGGCTGGCGTTAAGAGAATATAATTGTCGCTTGGCTATTCGGGTCAAGACATTGACTATCTTCCCCGAAGGATGGGTGA
Source organism: Triticum dicoccoides (assembly GCF_002162155.2). Lineage (NCBI taxonomy): Eukaryota > Viridiplantae > Streptophyta > Magnoliopsida > Poales > Poaceae > Triticum > Triticum dicoccoides. The sequence continues at coordinate 652,260,152 of NC_041386.1, read as the reverse complement.
GCTGAACAGTCCTAGAGAAGCAATCAATTTTGGCTTGATGAGCTGACATCCAGTCCATACCCAAAATGATATTAATATCTGAAGATTTAAGGGCTATTAAAGAGGCAAGGAAAACAAGTCTGTCGACTTGGATTTCATTTCCATGGCTTACTCTAGAAGTTTGCCATTTGGATCCCGGAGTTTGAATTACCATAGAGGTTGGCATATCACCGAATGCGACGTTATGCAAGCGAGCATAGTTTTCAGATATAAAAGAATGAGAGGCTCCTGTATCGAAAAGAACAGATGCCGGGTGGCAATTAACAAGAAGCGTACCAAGAACGACGTTGGGATCCTCTTGAGCTTCTTCGGCAGAGATACAGTTGACATGGCCACGTGAAGCGGTGACCGGCTTGGCGTGGAATATTTTTCCTGTCGGCTTGCCACGGCCAACAGCTTTAGCAGATTGATTGGGGTTGGTCTGGGGACACTCACGCATATAGTGGCCAGATTCCCCACACTTGAAACAAGTCACGGAACTGGTACGTGGAGGAGCATTGTTGGTCGGACCCCCATAGGGCTTGGCCGGTGCAGACTGTTGAACAGGGCGAGGCGCCTGGGAGGATGGCCTCGGTGTGAACCTGGGTGGCAGGGCGGTGTTGGGTACCCACACGCGGCGCTTCTGAGGACCAGCACCGGATGAGGAACCCATGTCACGGCCATGCTTGCGTGTTGCGTCATAGTCAGTCTGACCAGTTTCAGCACTGATGGCTTTGTTGACAAGTTTCTGGAAGGATGTGCACTCATGCAGACGGAGGTCGCGGCGAAGCTCAGGACTAAGGCCCTTACGGAACCTTGCTTGCTTCTTGGCATCAGTAGACACTTCCTCAGTTGCATATCGTGCGAGATTACCAAACTCCCTGCTGTAAGCATCCACAGAAAGTCGGCCTTGGGTGAAACTGCAAAATTCTTCACGTTTACGGTCCATGAGACCCTCCGGAATGTGATGTTCACGGAAAGCCTCACTGAACTCAGCCCAAGTAGTGACATGGCCCGCTGGGCGCATAGCTCCATAATTTTCCCACCATAGACTGGCGGGGCCTTCAAGATGATATGCAGCAAAGGTGACCTTGTCAGCCTCCGCTACCAGCGCGGAACGCAGTTTATGAGAGATACTGCGAAGCCAGTCATCAGCGTCGAGAGGCTCGACGGAGTGGTGGAACGTGGGTGGATGTAATTTGATAAAATCACTGAGTGACACCACGTTAGTCCTCTGATGGTGTGCCGTGTTCTGTTCAATACGCTCTAACAAACGGTTGGTCTCCCGCTTGTTTCTCTCAGCTTCCATCATAACCTCGGCTAGTGAAGGAGGATGAGGCAGATTTGCATCCCTGGCTTCACTGCCTTCGGCCTGCTCTTGAGAAGCAGGGTTAGCGCGCGTGTTGACCATCCTAGGTGAACAAGACAATGATTTAGTCAGGATGATAAAATTCCGACATAGGATAAAAATGTAAGGAATAACTTGAAATGCAAGATGATCATCCGTATGACATGGTAGATACAGAAACTGCTTCTTTATTCCATCATCATACACACCATACAGGGTTTAGTACAAGACCAAACAAAGTATTATTACGGTGAAAAGAGGATTACATCTCATCGGAGGCATCCCAAGCTCCTATACATTATTTTTCTACACCTCCGGAAAGAGTACGACTAGGTCATATCCCCCGAGTCACGCGGGACGGTAGATGACACAGCTAGTGCGAACTAGTGATACTACCACTAACTCAGACCGATCCGTAGTAGTCCTCGTAGAAGTCACCTCCATAGCCTGGGAGCTCAACATGATCATCCGGAAACAGACGATCTCGCGGAGCTTGTGGACCATAGGGGCTAGGATGAGGCCTTGGACCAACAAACGGTGGCCTGCGGGGACCGCGAGGCGGGGTGATGCCTCCTACATCACGCCAAACCATCACGTCTGGCAGAGCAGATCTCACAGGATAGAGATCGCGCATATCTGAGAATCCAGCTTGCACCGCCGGTGCGAACCGAGTCAAAGTGGCCCAGTGGTCAGCACGGGTATTGAAGAGCTCTAACCTCAAGGCCCGATTTTCACGGTCCTTATCCTCGAGCATCTCAGCAGTGGTGCGAGTCCGTGAATCCTCCTGAGTGGGGTCAGCATAAATAGCCTGGAGATACCCTTGTGCTCCCGGAAGTGATCCTGGCATATACCGGAAATCAGAGTCCCGAAATATACCAGATCTGACTCGCATAATGGTCATCATAGAGTAGGCGGCGTCCTGCACAGCCATCTCAATAGTAATCCCGAGTCCATAGGAGCAGTGAAGAGGCTCGGTGGATCCAGGATAAGATGGAAATATCCTGACAGTGCAGAGATACTGGCTTTGATTAAAGTCTCGGAATTGCTCTTCGACCGTGTACTCAGGATACCAACGGTATCCAGCCTCAGTCATTACCCTGACCAACTTGGCAGTATGGCCGGGTACATCTAGGCATCGAGTCAGGCGAACCACTTGATTGAGGTCGCGAGTGGCCATCTGAAAGCACAATCATAATGCAAGGGCATTAGAATTCTAGCAAAATTTCGGCAGCATAACAGCTGTAAATGCTCACGAAGGATTTGAGACATTTGACAAAGGATTTCGTACACCCTCAACATCATCATATCAAAGTTCTGAATCCATTCTAACAACATAATGTGGTAGTAGAACTGAACTAGGCTTGTATCCATCAAACTTATAAGGTACTACTGATTAGTAACACGTGATCCTGTTAGAGAGAATAGGTCCTAATTCCTTAACCCCCGGTGGAAGAATGGACTGACTCAGATCAGAATGTCATAAGATAAAGGAGTAAAAAGAGCCTTACGTTCCAACCCACAAACAATTCCCCTACATATAACTAAAGAATTTCTAGACTCAACATCGACCAGTTTGGCTTGGAGAACCTACAGGCAGTCCGGCTCTGATACCAACGCTGTCAGGACCCCGACTCGATGTCACATCGATCTAGCCGGTAACACCTCATATCACCTTGCGGCCTCACGCACGGTATCCCCACGGGTGTCGCCTTACCTTTGCCCGGGACCGTTTGCGCCTTTTGGCTCACGTATATGATAGTGTCGCTAGCATCCATATGATAAAGAGCCCGGGCTAACATGACTAGTCGTAAACCCAAAGTGGCGCAGACTTACAGGGACAGGCATCCATGACCCAGCTTCGAACGTGTCGGTCATCAGCAAGTGGGTCCGGGCTGTAGCACTGGGCTAGCAGGACTCCGGTAAACCGGGCTGTAGCGGGCTAACAGGACTCCGGTACTCAAAGCGTGACATTTCCCCGAAGGGACAGACACAGGAACGAAGAAGGACACATGCCGGCCAGCCTAAGTGTTCCAGAGCAGTAGCAAGCTACCATGGCTCAGCGGTAACACTAGGAGACATTTCCCGGTAAGAGAGGCTACTAAAGATAAACAACTAGATAGTCAGATCCCACACATACCAAGCATTTCAATCATACACACAATATGCTCGATATGTGCAAATACAACGAAGCATCACAACATGACTCTACGACACAAGTACTTTATTTAAGGCTCAGGGAGCCATACATAACATACACACAGGTACGGGTCTCACGACCCAACATACAAGTCATACAGTCATACAAACCAGCAGCGGAAGTAATTTGTCTGAGTACAGACAACTAGTAAAATAAAAGAGGCTTGGAAAGCCTAACTATACTACGTGGTCCTTCACAAGCTCAGGTTCACCACCTGGGTCTTTAGCCTACTCGTTGATGTCAACGTCTACATAGAACCCATCAGAAGGGGTTGCAGCGTCTTCTGTAAAAATGTAGATTATAGCAACATGAGTACAAAGGTACTCAGCAAGACTTACATCAGATCCTACATACATGCATGTTATCAAGAAGGGTTGGTGGAGTTATTGCAGCAAGCCAGCTTTGACTCTTGGCTAGACTATCCTACGATACTCCAACTTGAAATGGTTTTGCGCACACGAGTCCACTACTCACCAATTCAATACACTACCGAGGATCCGCCTCCGTCTTCCTACGGAAGAGCCATCCTCGGCACTCACACTTATCTTGAGGCTTTTAACAGTTTCCATTTACTTGTCTATGAACTGTATAGGCAACCAAGTAGTCCTTTACCGCGGACGCGGCTATTCGAATAGATCATGTTAACCCTGCAGGGGGTACTTCTTCATACACGCTCTCACCACTTACCGTCGTTTACACGACATGTACTCGGCAACCTTCAAGCGGAAGCCCAACGTGGGTGTCGGCCACGACCTACCTAATCACCTAAGCCTCCAGTCCAGGTTTATCGCCTATCCAGGTTCCATCCGCAGGGAGTCCGGCCGAGGTTTCCCATACGGCCCCGAACGATGTGAACAGGGTTCCCGAGATACCTAACGGGTATTCGGTACACCCGACCACGTACCTACCGCATCACAGCCCACCCCTACGGTCAGCGCTGTCCACGGCCTCCAGTAGGCTACAAACACCAGAAACTACTTGCAACTCCTGGACGGAGAACTAGGGTGAATAAGAAGCCGAGAGGGTCCATTGGTTTCGGGCCCAATGCATGGTAGTAGCTGATTCTTAAATCACACATACAGATCTCAGTGCTTAAGGTCGGCTTCAATGAAACAACCCACCATGTACTCCTACATGGCCTCTCATCAATACCTTTACCAAATCGTGTTCACCACACCACTCTCATTACCGACATAAACATTTCACTCTAGCCCATCACCCAGATGAACCAGACCTGACACGACTCTAAGCATAGCAGGCATAGCAAGGTAGGAACAACACATACATATGGCTCAAACAACTCCTACACATGCTAGTGGGTTTCATCTAGCTACTGTGGCAATGACAGGTCATGCAGAGGAAATGGGTTCAACTACCGTAGCACACAGCAGTTTGAAACGCGTTGTCTTAATGCAGTAAAAGAGAGCAGGAGCGAGAACATGGGATTGTATCGATATGATCAAATGGTTGGTTGCTTGCCTGACGGGTCGGTGCACTGGTATTGCTCTTCGTCGGGGTTATCACGGTACTTCTCGGGGGCAGAACCTGCCGCAGAGAGCACCGATACATAAACATTACCAAACAGTATGCAACAATATGATGCATGCATGAGACATGGCAAAATGAGTGTATTGGGCTAATGCAACTAGGAACAGATGGGTTTGAACTAATTTGAACCATTGGTTCAAAATTCAAACTCATATATGGCCTTTTAAAGTGCTTTTCCTTGTTCTGCTTAAAACATCAATTTAACTTGTTTGATCATGCATGAAAATAGTACAGATGGATAGATTGGATTTTTCTGATCATTTTTCATATATAATTTGTCCAATTTGGAGTTACAGAATAAAAGTTATGAATTTTTGAAGTTTAAATAATATTCTGGAATTTCCTGATTTAATTTAAATCCAGAAATATAATTATTGCGCCAGCATGATGTCAGCATGACGTCAGTGGTCAACTGCGGCTGGCTGAGGTCAAACCTGACGTGTGGGGCCCACACGTCAGTGACAGGGGGTTAAACAGAGTTAAATTAATCCTAATTACTAATTAGTGGCGCTGGGGCCCACTGGTCAGTGTCAGGGGGTTAACTAACAGTGGTTAGCGCTAATGATGTCCACCTGGCCGACGGGGCCCACGCGTCAGTGACCCTGGGGGGTCAAACCCCAGGTCGGACAAGTCAAACCCCACCGGCGACATGACGCCGGTGAGGTCCGAGACGGCGGCGTGATGCGGGATCGCGCTACAGGGCACGGGCGAGGCTGTGCTTGGGCTCGTTGGAGAGCCCTTGCTCCCGCGCGTCGAACGGTGGTGGTGGCCGGGCCTGAGGTGGCCGGAGTCGACGGCGGCGAGCTCGGCTGCGGCCGCCGGAGTTCGGTCGTGCACGGAAACGGGGTTGGAGCTCGAAGGCGAGCTAAGCGAGGCGCTAGGGATGCTCTACGGAGCCTTACGAACTCGTTGGACTCGCCGGGGTGACCAAATGGTCACCGGAGCTGCGTCGACGGCGAGCTCGGCGACGGCGGAGGTTCGGCCGTGGTGGGGAGGAGGCTGCGGTGAGGGAACGAGGGGGAGAAGAGGGGTAAACGGTGGCGTAGCTCACCGCGGTTGCAGTGGGCGTCGAAGCGGGCTCGGGGACGCGCTGGAGACGGCGAATCGACGGCGACGGTGGTCGGAGTCCGAGGAGGGGAACGACGACGTGACGGCGATGCAGGGCTTCCGGAGACCCGTGGAGTGGTGGGGAGGAAGAGGAGGTCGAGGCGGAGCTCCTGAGCTAGTCGGGGGAGCGAGGGGTGGCCGGAGTCGGCTGCTATGGCGAACGGCGGCGATGGTGGTGTTCGGCCGTGTGAGAGAGAGAGCGAGGGAGAGGAGGGGAGAGCCGAGGGCGAGTGAGAGAGAGCAGGGGGGGAGGCGTGGCGTCGTCCAGGGCATCGAGGCGAGGAGGGGAGGGCAGGCAGGCAGGGAGAGAGGTGGCGTGGCGCGGTGGCGCGCGCGCGCCGGCCACACTCCTCTCCCTCTGTCGGGACGAAGACGACAGAGGAGGGAGGCGGGCTGGGCCGCCTGCTGGCTGGGCCGGCCAGCTGGCTGGGCTGCACAGGGAGGAGCCCAGGTAAGTTTCTCCCTTTATTTATTTTTCTGTTTTCTAATTTCTGACATTTGTTTTAATTTAAATAATATATTAAATCATTTATTTAACTTATGCCAAATTTTTTCAGGGGCTAGATATATTATTCCAGAGCTCCTTTATAATTGGCATAATATTTGGACATATATTTATATATATAGAAATATATTTCCAAAGCAAATATTTATGCATTAATTCCAAATGCCCAAAATAAATGTCCATGAGCCACTGAAAATATTGGTTTGATTTTTATCTCTGTCCAATATTTTCAGAGATCAGCATGAGCATTTTCTTGGACCCTTTTGGAGAAATTTTTATTTGGGTCATTTTCAAAATGATTCTGAGGGTTTCACAGATCCCCATTTCAAGTTTCTGATGAAGAGTAAACATGATGCAACACTCTAATGCATGACTAGCTAGGGTGTGACAGCTTCTTTCGGACGGTTAGGCGTCATGGTCTAGAGCATCCAAGAGGAATTGTGGATCGCCGAGTGACCGAGTTTGTGATGGTTTGGAAGTCGCCTGAAGAGTTACCACGAGTGATTGGGTGAGGTCTGTGTGACCTTAGTTCAAGGAGAATACGATGAGGACTTGGTGTCCTGAGCTGCGTGCTCAGCGACTGGGTGTCCGGGACTGTGTGTCCTCGAGTTTAAATACTCAGCCGCTCCAACCAGACGTACAACTGAGACCGCAGTTGGAGCTGGTCTACCAAATCATTGTCTTCACCAACCTAACTGGTTCTATTTCCTCAACTCTTTCATTTCCTCATTACTGTGTTGAGTGATTGTTCATATTTGTGTTTGAAGACTTTGACTGAAGACTTTCTCAATTTCCTCAGTTCAATTTCTTCAGTCTGTTTGTCTTCATCTTGTGTTATCCTATGTTTACGCTTCCTGTACTCTGTGCTTGTCTTCATTTCATCATGATGACTATGTCTGTATCTTGTTATGCTTACTTCTGAGTACTTATTCCGCTGCTAGTAGTTCTTCGCTAAGGAATTTCCTCACCGGCAAACTCCTTAGTGAAGAATTCATAAAAATCGCCTATTCACCCCCCCTCTAGTCGATATAACGCACTTTCAATTGGTATCAGAGCAAGGTACTCCCTTGTTCTATGTGATTTTGGTTTAACCACCTGGAGTTCTAGTTATGTCGACCGCAGGTATGATCAAGGTCTCCACTGGGTGTCCTACCTTCGATGGCACGGACTACCCCTACTGGAAGAATAAGATGTGAATGCATCTTGAAGCAATTGACAACGATCTCTGGTACGTTGTGGAAAATGGTGTTCCCTCAGTTACACCTTCCCTGAATGCTGCCGATGTGAAGAGATTCAAGCAACTCGATTCTCAAGGGAAGAATATCATATGTGATCCTCTGAGTAAAGGGCAGTATGGTAGAGTGAGTGCTTTGGAAACTGCTAAGCTTATCTGGGATAGGTTCTCCAAAGTAAACGAAGGAGTCTCAACTCAACGTGACTCTCGTGTTGACGTTCTTCGCAATCTCTTCAACCGCTTCAAAAGGCTCGACAATGAAAATGTTCAGCAAACCTTCGATCGCCTCACTGATATCTCAAATGAGCTTCAAGCGCTCGGTGCCACTGACATCTCCGACCATGAGGTGGTGAAGAAATTGCTGAGATCACTCAATTCTTCATTTGATACTCTAGCACTGATGATTCAAGAGCATGCTGATTACAAGTCCCTAGATCCCGCTGATATCCTCGAGAGGCTAAATACTCATGAGTTCCAGCTTGCTGAAAAGAGAGATCTCTATGGTTCAAGCTATGGCAAAACACGTGCCCTGAAGGCCAAGGCTGTGTCTGAATCTAAATGTGAAGACTCTGGTAGTAGCCTTGGTGATCCTGAAGAATTAAGCCAGGAGCTAGCACTGCTCGTGAAGAAGTTCCAGAAGTTCTCAAGACGTGGTCGCTTTGGAAAATCCACAAGGAGCAGTGACTCCTCATCAAGTGACTATAAGAGAAGGCTATGCCACAAATGCAAGAAGCCTGGTCACTACATTCAAGATTGTCCTCAGTAGGACAAGGAACTAAAGAAGAAGAAATACAAGGATTACAGTTCTGATGATGCCAAGAAGAAGAAGAAATCTTCAAAGTCTTCATCATAAAAATCCTCAAAGTCTTCATCTCACAAGAAGAGCAGCTCCAAGAAGGCTCGGGCATTCATTGGCAAGGAAATGGACTCTGAAGCTGAATCTAAGGAACATGAGGAAGAGGAGGCATCCGAGGAATCTGAGTTAGGTGTGGCAAGTCTAGCTCTTGCTACCGCATTTGTCAGCAAGTCTATCTTCAACTCTGAAGAAAACAGCAACACCAACAACGCTGATGAAGGTAATGATGACTACGCTCCCACCTATTGCTTCATGGCAAAAGGTGCCAAGGTAACAAAATACCCCTCCTCTGAATCTAGTGAGGATGAATCTGATGAAAATCTTAAGCCTAGCTACTCTAAACTCGATAAGATTATTGTGAAACAACAAAAGGCTATTGAAAAACTTCAAAACTTGCTAGACAAAAGTGATGATATGTTGGGTGATGAAATGGACCGCACTAAAGACTTAACTAAAAATCTTCAGAGACTTCAATCTAAGTTTGACAACCTTCAAAGTCATCATAACACTCTCTTATCTGATCAAGAGAAGCTTTCTTATGAATTTCTTCAAAGAAAGCAAGATCTTGAGAAGCTAAGAGTGAGTTATGAAGATCTTCAGAAGGATCGCGATTCATTACTTGCTCAACAAATCAGCGTTTCTCAGGAAGAATTTGTTCCTCCATGCTTAAAGTGCATTGAACCTGAATCTGCTAATTCTTCACCTGAATGTTCAAATCCTTCAAATGTTACAAATTCTTCACCTGCCTCTGCTATCACTAATTCCTCATCTAAGGACATTGCTAGTATCACTGACGATGCAGGGCTGAAGGAATTGTATATGACAGGCATGTACAAAAGCCTCAAAGGGCATCGGACTCTTTGTGATGTGCTCAAAAAGCAGATCCTCAACAGGAACCCTAGGAAAGAGGGTATTGCCTTTGAGAGGAAACTCAATGCTGATGGAACATATTGGAAGCCTGAGCAGTACCCCAAAACCTCATGGGTTGCTGCAAAGGGACCTCCAGTTGATCCATCTAACTTATCTGGCTTTACATGTGAATCGCCTCATTCTTCTGATGAGTCATTTGACTCCAATTATAAACTGTTCAAAAATCAGAATGGTGAAGTATTTGCTAGATATGTTGGCACTAACTGTAGGAACAGTTCCCCTATGAAGAAAATCTGGGTCCCCAAAAGTTATGTTGATAGTCTTCAGGTGAATGTCCTCATGACACCACCTGTGAAGAACAGGAACCCCAGATCAAACTCTTCATATGGACCTAATTCTTCATATGGATCCAAGTCCTCATATGGACCAAATTCCTCAAATGGATCAAAGTCCTCATATGACCATCATCGTGCTAACAACTCTGTTTCGCAGGGTAGAGCTAAGGGCTATGAATATGCGCATTATTCTTCAAATCATTATGTTCATAAGTCCTCGAAGAATTTCTCTGCTTATTCATATGCTTACCCTAACCCCTCTCATGTGAAACGCAATGGATTGGCTCCTATGCCACCATTTTCATATGGTGCTCGCACAGTGACGAACTCTTTTCCACCCCTTCAGATGTGGGTGGTGAAGAAATATAACTAATTTCTTCTGCAGGGTTAGGTCTCCAGACGTGCTTTAACGTCTGATGAATTTGCTGGGGGCCTGACAAAAATGCCTGAAAGGACGCAGGCGAATCATGATGAAATGAACTTTCATTTCACACGTCCTCACACTGCTTATCTGTGCTATTGCTTGATGAAATTGAACTGATGAATTTGATGTCATATTCTTCACCGATGAAGCATTTCTGGAGCCTCAAGGGATTCAGGCCATGCAAGAAGAATTACATCAGTTCAAGCTCAACAATGTCTGGGAACTGGTCAAACATCCAGATCCTCGCAAGCATAATATCATCGGCACAAAGTGGATCTACCGCAACAAGCAATATGAAAATGGCCTTGTGGTGAGGAATAAGGCACGACTTGTAACTCAAGGCTACACACAGGTTGAAGGAATTGATTTCGATGAAACTTTTGCACCTGTTGCTAGACTTGAGGCTATTCGCATATTACTTGCTTATGCTAACCATCATAATATTATCTTACAACAAATGGATGTGAAAAGTGCATTCCTCAATGGTAAGCTTGAGGAAGAAGTATATGTTGCTCAACCCCCAGGTTTTGAAGATCCAAAGAATCCTGACAAAGTCTTCAGACTCAGCAAGGCCCTGTATGGCCTCAAGCAGGCCCCTCAGGCGTGGTATGAAACTTTGAAGGAATTCTTAATGAAGAATGGCTTCACACCCAGTTCACTCGACCTTACTCTCTTTACTAAATCTTATGATGGTGAACTGTTTGTGTGCCAAATATACGTTGATGATATTATCTTTGGCTGTACTGACCAACATTATAGTGATGAATGTGCCTATATGATGAGTGAAGAATATCAAATGTCTATGATGGGAGAGTTGAAATTCTTCTTAGGTCTTCAAATTCGTCAACAGCACAATGGCATATTCATATCTCAGGAGAAATACCTCAAGGATGTTCTGAGGAAATTCGGCATGCAAGATTGCAAAGGCGTCAAAATTCCTATGCCCACAAATGGCCATCTATGCACTGATGAAAATGGCATTGACTTCGATCACAAGGTATACCGCTCCATGATTGGCTCCTCATTGTATTTATGTGCATCTAGGCCAGATATAATGCTTAGTGTTTGCATGTGTGCCTGATTTCAAGATGCACCGAAGGAATCACACCATAAGGCTGTGAAGCATATTCTTCAATATCTAGCTCACACACCAACACTAGGATTATGGTACCCCAAGGGCTCAACCTTTGATCTCATTGGATATTCTGACTCTGACTATGCTGGTGATCGTGTGGACCGCAAGTCAACATCTGGTACTTGTCATTTCCTCAGACGGTCTTTGGTTTGTTGGTCCTCGAAGAAACAGAACTGCGTATCACTGTCTACTGCAGAGGCTGAGTACATTGCTGCTGGTTCTTGTTGTGCTCAACTGCTATGGATGAAGCAAACCCTCAAGGACTATGGCGTCAATGTGAAGAATGTGCCTCTCCTCTGTGACAATGAGAGTTCCATCAAGATTGCTCACAACCCAGTTCAGCACTCGAAGACAAAGCACATTCAGATTCGTCATCATTTTCTTCGTGATCATGTGTTGAAGGGCGACATCTCCATTGAGCACGTGAAGACTGAAGAACAGCTAGCCGATATCTTCACAAAGCCCTTGGATGAGAAGAGATTTAGCAAGTTGCGGTGTGAGCTAAATATCTTATAATCTTCGAATGTTCTTTGAAAAGGACACACATCCTGACACTTATGCAAAATTGATGACTTGGATGTGCAACACATGAAGAAACGTTTTTCTTCAATCAATGAAGAATAACACTCTAGGTGTGAAGAAATTAATGAAGAATTTGATTCTCAGAACCCTATGACAATTGTACGTGGTGTCTGAAGTCATCATTCTTATATGGTGGGTCACGCCACCACCAAAGTTGAAAATTTTCATTTTTGAAATTCCTCAGTTTTTGAAATTCTTCAGTTTTTCAAATTCTTCAACTTTGCAAAATCTTCACTGTTTCCGTCGTTTTTCTTCATTGGCTATATAT
>NC_041386.1:652175112-652246989 GCF_002162155.2 Triticum dicoccoides | reverse complement strand
ATGTACTATACAACATTCACTTATGGCTATTTCTTCAAGTTGCATTTTCTGCTAAGTGAATGTGATCGGACCCTTTCCCCTCTATGCTATACTCAACCCAATCTATTCACAAATTCTTCATGTGCTTTCTATTTGAAACTCGTTCAAAATCTTCACTGTGTCCTTGTTAGCTAAAGAATTTGCGAACGGAACTTTAAAACTAATCTTATCCAAAACTTTCGGTTTTACCGCTCAAACCGTCCCGTATCCCACGATAGACTTATCTATTCACCCACGATCTAACACGATCACCACCTTTCAGTATGTGGGTGACACATGTCATGCGGATGAGAAGGGTTAGGGGCACGTTCGTCCTAAATCTTCGGGCGAACAGTTTTAACTGCGACTATAAATACCCCCTCTCCCCTTTCCTCACTTCTTTTACTCCGCTCGACCTCTCTCTTTCGCTCGAGCTTCTCAAACCCTAGCGCCGCCGCTACTCCATCGTCGCCGGTGAGGAAGAGCTTCACTGCCTCGACCTCGTCGCCGTTGTACTCGCGCCGACCGCGGAAATCTTCACTCCGCCGACGCCGTAGCTGTCTTCCTCCGCCGAGTTAGGGCGTGGAAGATCTACACCGACGAACTTCACTGTTCTACTTCACAGTTTGTCGTGTTCTTCATTCAGGGTAATTAAAAGTTACTTTTACTACCCTCTTTTGATTCGAAATTTCACAACAAAATCTTCAAAGGTGTTTTATTCTTCAAATCCTCACACACAAAACACCTCACTAGTCATCTGTTCTTGATTCGTTTCTCTAAGCATCATTTTTCTTCAAGATTCCTCAGTTGTGTGGATCTTCAATCTATACAACTCTAGAACCTAAGACAAAGAATGCTTAGTGAAATTCTTCAAGGCTCATTTGGTCAAATTCCTCAAACTTATTCTTTTTGAAAAACCTTCTGAGAATGCATATGACCTCTCCAAATTCCTCGCAACTATACTCTGTTCACAAGTACTCATGTCCGCTGCTGAATCACTAGGTTCTCATCAACTTAACTCATTTGCAGTGTTCCTTGAAGAAAAGTTGCATACTTCTTCAGAAAATTCGATTGTTCAAATTCCTCATCTGAAGAATATGGCTGATGGTAAGAAGCCGCAGAAAGGAGGAAAGAAGCCTGAGGTCATGACTGCTTTTGAAATCCCTGAGGACCTCTATACTGACTATTGCACACCTGATGAGGCCGAGTTTGGAAAAGAAAGCAAAACTCAGCGCAAGGTGCGCATACAGAGGATTAAACGGAGATGGGCAAGAGAATGGAGGGAGTACAGATATGTGACTCCAAAGTACATGAAGAAATTCGCACTTAATCCTCCATGCCCAAGAGCTCCATTGGCACCTGGCCAAGAAGCTGACTCCACCAGCATCAAGCATGGTGAGGATTTTCCTGAAGAATGGGCCAAACGCCAAGCTAAGTTGGCGAGACAAGCCAAAGAAGCAGTGAAGAAATTCAATGAAGACTCTGCTGCTGCTGCTGCTGCCACTGAGGCCTCTGTCAAGCCTAGAAAATCTATGGCAAAGAAGCCCGCTCACAAGCCAAGTGCTTCACCAACTATGCCCTCACGGCCAAGTTCCTCAGCAAAGCCCTCACGACCAGAATCTTCAAAGCCCTCACGGCCAGTCCCTCATGCTGCTCCTGCTCCTCCAAAGTCCTCAGCTCCTCCCCCAAAGTCCTCAGCTGCTTCAGCAAAGTCCTCAACACCTATACATCCGGCCACGTGCCAAAGGACTACAGGCATCTCTATTGCCTCTGGTGCCTCAGCGAGTTCCTCAGCTGCACCAAAATCTTCATCAGGCCCCACTCTGCTGAAGACAAAGGCCACGGCTGGTCGAGGTCCTCGGCCAAGTCCGAAGAAGAAACAGGTTGCCTTCCAAGTGCCATCTGACGATGAAGCTGATGATGATGAACTTGCAGAAATCATCAGAGACCGACAAGAAAGGGCCGCTAGAGCCAAAGGCACAAATGTGCCACTGCTTTTGGATCCAAGGGTGATCCTTGATTACATTGATCTCTAGCACAAGGATCCAAATACTCCTATGCCTGATTTCAATTTGTCTCCTGGTCAAAGTCACATGCTGACCCATTTTATTACTGAAGAGAAATGGAAATTTGAGAAGGCCAGGCAGATCAAGAAGGCTCAGTTCAGAAAGGAGAATTTCCTGAAGAAACACGTTGTTCATATGACAACAGATGAACTCCTAAAGATCCAAGCTAAAATCAAAGCCCTCAATGATGATTTCAATGCTTACTATGCTGATTGGCAAGGAACCAAAGTCAGGTTTGTGAAACTGACTGAGAAAATCACAAATGTTGCAGCCCCATCGCAATAAGAAATTCCTCAAGCTGAAGCTTCTGCTCAGCAAACTGAAGAACATGCCAGCACTGCTGATGACATTCAGGCTGCTGAAGAAAATGCTAGTTCCAGGACTGATGACTCCATTCCAGCCGATGAAGAAATTGTCAGGGCATCCACTAGTGGTGCGCCTGATGAAACTGAAGAAGTCAGGACAACTACATCAGTTGCGCCTGAGGAAATTCAACCAGATTTCTCAGCTCCTCCAGCGCCAACACCAACTCCTATTCTTCCATCTGCATCAGATGTGAGGAAGACCAAGGCTGCAGTGCGAGCTGCAGTGAAGAAACGGAAAGCATCCAATGCTTCAGAATCTTCAGCTCCAAAAAGATGAAGCCTTTGACAAGCTCTATTGAAAATCCAATTGATGTTGTTCCGATTTCCACCATGCCATCAAAGGACCTTGTTCCTTTTGGTGAGGAATATGTGATCCCTAGCAGATCTGATGAGGAACCTCAATCTGCTGCTTCATCAGAGCAGGTTGATGACGAAATTGAAGTGGATACGATCCCTTCAACGAATGTTACTTCCTCGCCAATGCCTCAGTTCACAGCTGAAGAGGCTGGCATTGAAGAAAATGAAGATGAAGACATGGACATTGGTTGCACAACGCCCGTGACGAATGATGACTTTTGGGAAAGTCAGCACCCCAATTCCCCACTCTTCACCCCACTTCAACAAATACCTCACTCCCCTACACCAACTGTTCAAATGGGCTCTGAAGAAACTCATCCCACCTCGTCTGTGCATGAAGACATTCTAGCTGCTAGTGCTGAAGAAACTGCTGTTGTTGAACCTTTGAACACGCATACTGCAACTAAAGAGGAACCAGAAATTCCTCAGCCTGAAGAACCTGAGATTGCGATTCCTGAGGTTGTGATGCAACTCACTGACACTCCAGTGCCCAAGCCAATGAATCCATTCTCAAAGAAGCAAAAGTTCAAGGATGAAGATTTCTTCAGCGAGCATGTGTTCTTCACTGACTACAACCCCTATGACTCTGCTCGCATAAGGAAGAGGCGTTTCTGGACTACTAGTCAAGCCAATTTCTATTCCTCAGTACTGTTCGACAAAGACAAAGTCTTCGATCATGAACATATTCCTCATGTGGACATGGAGTCTTTGCTGTGCTTCGAGCCAGTCCTCAGTGTTCTTCACGATGCTGGATTGCTGAATTTCTGCACTGACATCTGTGATTGGACTGAAGAACCTATTCTTCAATTCTATGCAACACTGCACATCACAGGAAACTCTGAAGATGTGAATTCATGGGTGCTGGACTGGATGTCTGAAAATACTCACTACAAGGCACCAGCAACTGAATTGCTTCGTGCCCTCCCACTCAGTCCTCCCCTTGACGGTGCTCGTTGCGTTTACAGTGAACCTAAGCTTTCCAATCATTTCATGCAAGTGCTGATGAAGCCTTTGAAGCCAGGGCAGGCTCCTCAAACCAAATTCCTCGTCAAGGAATTACTATATGTGCCTCGGATTGTCTATCGCATTCTGACGAAGACAATGAGTCCTATCAAAGTCCACGACTCAAATGATGAAGAAGTCATTGGCATCATGAAGAACATGCTTTTCAATATAATTCATGGCGTTCCCATGAACTTCCATGATTTCTTCATTAGGACTCTGGCGAATATTGCTATGTCACCATTTGAGCTGAAGCCTTATGCACCATGGATTATGAGATTCATCGGGACAAGGGCTTCACTAAATTACAAAGCTGACACTTTGAACCATGGTAGCTACTTGCCTCCGATTGAAGTCCTCAAACGGACATATTCCTCAGCTGATGACAAAGGCAAGGCATCTGCTGTGATAGATGAAGGCATTCGTCCATTGGATGGTCAATTTCACAAGGCTGCATCCTACTCCACCAATGATGACTCTGCCACACATGACTCTGCCGCCAAGCAAAATCCTCAAGCCACAGCACCCAGGGTGATGACTGATCGTGAGTTACTCCTTAGTCTTCATCAGAAGGTTGATCGCAATCATCAATGGGTCAAGCGTCAGTTTGGTTGCATTCTTCACAACATGACATCAACACACAATGCAGTGAAGAAAAACCACTACTACCTCCATGAAACCTTCAACCGTACCTGGGATATTCTATCACATGTCTACAGTGCTGTAGATATGAAGAATATGGGTCTCAAGGAAGAATTTGACTGGTCTGCACCTCCACCGAAGAAATTCAAGAAAGTCAAGGTTCCTTCCTTGGTGGCCAGCTCCTATTCTTCATCGTGCGACACTGATAAAAATGAAGATTTGGACGACATTGCGGCAAGCCCTACTACGACAACCGACCCAGACGCTGGCGCTCCTCCATTAACTTGATATTCTTCAGGGGCGTTAGTCCTCAGTTTCGATCCTTTTGGTCATTCGATGACAAAGGGGGAGAAATT
This sequence comes from Triticum dicoccoides, assembly GCF_002162155.2. Lineage (NCBI taxonomy): Eukaryota > Viridiplantae > Streptophyta > Magnoliopsida > Poales > Poaceae > Triticum > Triticum dicoccoides. The sequence continues at coordinate 652,242,183 of NC_041386.1, read as the reverse complement.
TGAGTTAGTCTTCAAGCGGGTCTATTATATGGGCATTTTTTTTGCTAAGTTACAACTCTCTTTCTTCTAAAACTTTATTGGATCGAGTTGTAATCTTAAACCCGATGGTGCCCTGATACTTTTGATGCACTGTGCTTTGATACTCTTGATACGTTATTCTGCATGCTTGTTCCTCATTAATATTATTGCACGCATGCTGAATTTCATCAGGCACCATATTTCATCATGCATTTAAAATTCTTCATATTATATGTCAAATGCGTGTATAAATTACAAGATATAGGGGGAGATCTCCATGATTCAACTCTTCAAGTGTGCATTGCTTCAAAAGCAAATTTCTCACTATGCACATATTCCGGGGGAGTTCTTCTATATCTTGCAATCAAATTCCTCAATATCAGTACTTACACTTCATATGTTTATCCCCGTTGAAAACTTAACCTATATTGTCATCAATCACCAAAAAGGGGGAGATTGTAAGTGCATCTAGTGCCCCTTAGTGATTTTGGTGTATTGAAGACTTATAGGTTAAGGGACTAATGCGTTTGTGAGTGTACACATGTCTATAAGTCTATGAGGAGTTTGATATTTACAGAGAAAGTCGACCCCTAAAAATGAATATCTTCAACTGAAGATTTTGGTATTCCTGAAGACTCTCATGAAGACTTTGAAAGTGAAGAAATTGTTGTATCTGTGAAGACTTGATATTCATGCGAGGAATATGAAGCTTGAAGACTTTCGTTTTCATAGTTTTTTTCTCTTTCTCGAGTCATAGGAAACACCGTACTGTTAAAGGGGGTCGAGGAAATACTAAGGAAAAATTTCCATGTGATGCTCAACTCAAAATCCTACACCTACCAAACCCTTCGAGTGAAGCCTTTGTAAATCTCATACAGTTCAGTCAATTTCTTCAGTGACAGAGACAAAGTTCTTCTGGTCGCTGAGAAATTTGTTCTAACTGAGGAGTTAGGAATTCGCCAGTGCGGATTGCCTACACAGTGAGGAACATGATAGCCCTGAGGAATTTGAGAGTCAAATTTCCGACCGTTGCTGAGCTGCGCGCCAGCTGTCCCAAAATATCTTATCCACCTAACGGTCATATCAGACAAGGGCATTTATGTCTTATCATGTCGGGCTGCTCCCTAGGCTATAAATAGCCGCCCCCTACAACCACTAACTGGTTGGCTGCTCCGAGAGAAACTGACACTTGTCATTTGAGAGCAACCCATCCTCCGAGGACTTTGAGCGAAAATCATCGAGTGAGGAAAAACCCCAAACCCAAACACCTACAAACCCAAAGTGATTGAGCATCACTGAAGAGATTGATCCTGCGTGGATCCGACGCTTGTTACCTTTGAAGAATGTGCTTCTTCCAGACGGTTAGGCGTCATGGTCTAGAGCATCCAAGAGGAATTGTGGATCGCCGAGTGACCGAGTCTGTGAAGGTTTGGAAGTCGCCTGAAGACTTACCACGAGTGATTGGACGAGGTCTGTGTGACCTTTGTTCAAGGAGAATACAGTGAGGACTTGGTGTCCTGAGCTGCGTGCTCAGTGACTGGGTGTCCGGGACTGTGTGTCCTCGAGTTTAAATACTCAGCCGCTCCAACCAGACGTACAACTGAGACAGCAATTGGAACTGGTCTACCAAATCATTGTCTTCACCAACCTAACTGGTTCTATTTCCTCAACTCTTTCATTTCCTCATTACTGTGTTGAGTGATTGTTCATATTTGTGTTTGAAGACTTTGACTAAAGACTTTCTCAATTTCCTCAATTCAATTTCTTCAGTCTGTTTGTCTTCATCTTGTGTTATCCTGTGTTTACGCTTCCTGTACTATGTGCTTGTCTTCATTTCATCATGATGACTATGTCTGTATCCTGTTATGCTTACTTCTGAGTACTTATTCCACTGCTAGTAGTTCTTCGCTAAGGAATTTCCTCACCGGCAAACTCCTCAGTGAAGAATTCATAAAAATCGCCTAGTCACCCCCCCTCTAGTCGATATAACGTACTTTCATTTACCCAAAACTTGAAAACTTCAACCACACAAAACTTAAAATAAAACTCGTAAGCTCCGTTAGTATAAGAAAATAGAACCACCACTTAGGTACTGTAATGAACTCATTCTAAATTCATATTGGTGTAATATCTACTGTATTCTAGCATCTCTATGGTTCATACCACTTAATACTAGCCATAGATGCATCAAAATAAGCAAACAACACATAGAAAACAGAATCTGTCAAAAACAGAACAGTCTGTAGTCATCTGTATAAAACGTATACTTCTGCAACCCCAAAAATTATGAAATAAATTTCTGAACCTGAGAAATTTGTATATTAATCATCTGCAAAAAGAATCAACCTAAAAGCACTCTCCAGTAAAAAATAGCAGCTAATCTCGTGAGCGCTAAAGTTTCTGTTTTTCACAGCAAGATCACATAAACTTCACCCAAGTCTTCCCAAAGGTTCTACTTCGCACTTTATTGAAACAAAAGCTATAAAACATGATTACTACAGTAGCATAATCATGTGGACACACAAAAAACAGTAAGTATAAATATTGGGTTGTCTCCCAACAAGCGCTTTTCTTTAATGCCTTTTTAGCTAGGCATGATGGTGGCAATGATGCTCACATAAAATATAAGAATTGAAACATAACGGGAGCATCATGAAGAATATGACTAGCACATTTAAGTGTAACCCACTTCCTATGCATAGGGATTTTGTGAGCAAATAACTTATGGGAACAATAATCAACTAGCATAGGAAGGTAACACAAGCATAGCTTCAAGAATTTAAGCACAAAGGGAGGAAACTTGACATTATTGCAATTCCTACAAGCATATTTTCTGCCCTCATAATAATTTTCAGTAGCATCATGAATGAATTCAACAATATAAGCAGCACCTAACGCATTCTTTTCATGATCTACAAGCATAGAAAATTTACTACTCTCCACATAAGCAAAGTTCTTCTCATTCGGAATAGTGGGAGTATCATAAGAGACTTGAACACTAAAAATTGTTTCCACATTAAAAGAGTAATGTTCAGAAAAAGGGTAATCATAATCATGACAAGGTTTGTAAATATAATCATCACTAATTTTTATAACATAAGTTCCATCACAATAATCATCATAAGTAGCAACTTCGTTCTCATCATAATCGATTGAAACCTCTCCCAAGATAGTGGAATCACTAAATAAAGTTGACACTCTTCCGAACCCACTTTCATCAATATAATCATCATAGGTAGGAGGCATGCTATCATCATAACAACTTTGCATATCAAAACTTGGGATGCTAAAAATATCATCTTCATTAAACGTAGCATCCCCAAGCTTGGGACAAACATTAATTTCAGCAAATATATTCTCAAATATTTCATACTCATCAAACATAGCTTCCCCAAGCTTGGGCCCTTTCATATCATAAGCATAATCACTCTCATCATTAAAAATATTGATAGCATCAATAGTATAGCAATTATCATCATCACAATGAGTAGTAGGAGCAACATCATTTGGGAGGGATACCTTTTTACCTTTGTTGCTCCTTCTTTTCTTTTTCTTCTTCACATTATGTGTAGGTTCAACCTTCCTCTTTGAGCTCCTTATTGATGAGATCGGTTGAATAGAAAGCTCCTCCTCGTTACCTGATTCATCATAAGAAATAATAGGAGGAGATTGGGAAGTTTCTTCCCTTTCATTAGTATTCTCATCATCTTCCATTTGCTTTCTTTTCTTTAGGTAATTGGCAATATAAGGATTTTCAATGCAATTCTCCGCACAATACATATAATTTTCTCTAGATCAAAATCAAGAATTTTATCAAGATTAAATTTTGGAATACCCTCAGTTATACATTTCATTTCTTCATAACCCAAAAGAAGTCTAAGATCTTTATGATGCTCAAGCGTAATCAAATTATCACAATATTTGGACACGACTTGATCATGAGACAAATAGCATTGGAGCTTTAAATGACCATGTTCATTGCAAAGTTCACAAGGAGCGCGAAAAATATTGAATCTTTCAGCACATTCATCTAGCTCTTCTTGCAACAATTTAGTTTCTAAGTACTTATGCCTCTTGCAATATCTATTTCCCTATTTGGTGTGCACTTACAAACCCAATGCACTCCACAAAAATTGACATGTTTATAGGAGACATTTTCATCATAATTAGTGAAATCATCATTAGCATCACGGATATTCAAAGAATTCGTACTAACAACATTGCAATCATGCTCATCATTCAAATATTTAGTGCCAAACAATTTAATGCATTCTTTTTCTAACACTTTGGCACAATTTTCTTTTCCATCATACTCACGAAAGATATTAAAAAGATGAAGTGTATGAGACAAACTTAACTCCATTTTTTTGTAGTTTTCTTATACACTAAACTAGTGATAAAAGCAAGAAACAAAAAGATTCGATTGCAAGATCTAAAGATATACCTTCAAGCACTCACCTCCCCGGCAACGGTGACAGAAAAGAGCTTGATGTCTACTACACAACCTTCTTCTTGTAGACGTTGTTGGGCCTGCAAGTGCACAGGTTTGTAGGACAGTAGCAAATTTCCTTCAAGTGGATGACCTAAGGTTTATCAATCTGTAGGAGGTATAGGATGAAGATGGTCTCTCTCAAACAACCCTGCAACCAAATAACAAAGAGTCTCTTGTGTCCCCAACACACCCAATACAATGGTAAATTGTATAGGTCCACTAGTTCGGCGAAGAGATGAAGATACAAGTGCAAAATAGATAGTAGATAAAGGTAATTGTAATCTGAAACAATAAAAACAGCAAGGTAACAAGCGATAAAAGTGAGCGTAAACGGTATTGCAATGATAGGAAACAAGGCCTAGGGTTCATACTTTCACTAGTGCAAGTTCTGTCAACAATAATAACATAGATAGATCATATAACAAGCCCTCAACATGCAACAAAGAGTCACTCCGAAGCCACTAATAGCGGAGAACAAACGTAGAGATTATGGTAGGCTACGAAACCACCTCAAAGTTATTTTTTCGGATCGATCTATAAAAGAGTTCATACTAGAATAACACCTTAAGACACAAATCAACCAAAACCCTAATGTCACCTAGATACTCCATTGTCACCTCAAGTATCCATGGGCATGATTATACGATATGCATCACACAATCTCAGATTCATCCAACCAACATAAAAGTACTTCAAAGAGTTCCCCAAAGCTACTACCGGAGAGTCACGTGTGCCAACCCCTATGCATAGGTTCCCAATGTCACAAAACCCACAAGTTGATCACCAAAACATACATCAAGTGGCACATGATATCCCATTTTCACCACAGATAATCACGGCAAGACATACATCAAGTGTTCCCATAAAGACTCAATCCGATAAGATAACTTCAAAGGGGAAACTCAATTCATCACAAGAGAGTAGAGGGGGAGAAACATCATAAGATCCAACTACAATAGCAAAGCTCGGGATACATCAAGATCGTGCCATAGAGGGAACACGAGAGAGAACACGAGAGAGAGAGATCAAACACATAGCTACTGGTACATACCCTCAGCCCCGAGGGTGAACTACTCCCTCCTCGTCATGGATAGCGCCGGGATGATGAAGATGGCCACCGGTGAGGGTCCCCCCCCCCCTCCAGCAGGGTGCCAGAACAGGGTCCCGATTGGTTTTTCGTGGCTCTGGAGGCTTGCGGCGGCGGAACTCCCGATCTATCTTCAGTTCTGGAAGATTTAGGGTACAAGAGTATATATGGGTGCAGGGGGTACGTCGGAGGAGCTACGGGGGTCCCACGAGGCAGGGGCGCGCCCAGGGGGGCGCCCCCACCCTCTTGGGCAGCCCGTATCTCCATTAACGTGCACTCCAAGTTCCCTGGGTTGCTTTCCTTCCAAAAATAACTTCTCCAGTTGATTTCGTTCTGTTTTGACTTCGTCTGATATTCCTTTTCCTCAAAACACTAAAATAGGCATAAAACAGCAAATCTGGGCTGGGCCTCCGGTTAATAGGTTAGTCCCAAAAATAATATAAAAGTGGATAATAAAGCGCAATATTGCATAAAACAGTAGATAAAGTAGCATGGAGCAATCAAAAATTATAGATACGTTGGAGACATATCACTCCTCTTCTTTCTTCTTCAACGGCTGATGCAGCCGGAATGTCTTCAGCAGTTTTGGCTTCCGACACAGGCACCATCGTAGAAGGATTCTCTTCAGGGAACACTTGACGTGCTACTGAGCTGGATTGTTGTGAATCTTCTTCTGGGATGGTGGACATGGAGACCGATGGCCTGAGGCCTTTGCGAAGCCATTGGAACCCGGGCGACGCCTTTGGCGATGGTAAGGTCTCCATGTAGTTGTCGTCATTCATCATTGGGCTGTGTGACTTGCGCTGGTGGATTACGGGGTGTTGCATCTTGAACTGGGGTTTCTTCTTGCGGGAAATTGGCCCATGAATCATCCTGAGGAATTGGCGTCAATGGACGACCAATTCTGATGTATTCACTGCTTGTTGGAGCAAGCGATGATACCAACTGATGCTCTATCTGAGGAAGGACTTCATCATCAACAACATTGTCTTCATGACCAATGTCTTCAGCTGCATTGGGGTCAACAGCTGGAACTTTCTCTTCTTCGTGAGCCTCTGTGGAAGCGAGCTGGTGAAGTACAACTCGACGTTCTTGGTTTGTGGCAGCAGGGGTAGAAACAGAGATGGGTTCAACAAAGACAGGCTGAGAGGCTGCAGCACACTCTTTCTTTGAAGACTTAGTTTCCTTAGTCTTCAGCTTCTTCTTGGAAGGAGCAGCGTCAGATGCGTCCTTGTGCTTGCACTTTCTGGCTTCAGCTTCAGCAGCTCTTGTCTTCTTCAGTTCAGAAGCTGCTAAGGGGACCTTAGGCTTCGAGCCTGTCATACTGGCTAGGAAGACAGTGCGAGGTTCTTCCCGCCTTGGTGCGGTGTGGGTCTCAACAACCTTCTTCTTCTTGGCAGCCATCCTGGGGTCAATGCCAGGCCGGCCAAGAGCTTTACGCTTCTCTACTTCATTATGGGCTTGAACACATTTCTCAGCCATATACTTCATGCGCTGCCTCAAGCCTTTAGCTTCGGTGCATTTCTTGTGGAACTCCTCCTTGAGATCATGCATAATCTTCTTGAAGATTTGAACATGAGCCACACTGAGCTTGTCCATGTTCTTCTTGAAATGAGCCTTCTCATAGTCAATCTTGTTCTTCAGCTCGACAATCCTCTGAGCCAAGGCCAATTCACCAGCAATGGCTCCATGGAAAGTGACACTGATGTCCACTGGGAGATGAAGATCATCAATACTGATGTCCTGGTTGTCAAACCACTCATCAATGAAGTTATTGAGAATATCAACATCAAAGAGCGGCAGATCATTGAAGATTTTAGCTTCTTGCTTGCTTTTGATAAGCATTTCCAGAGCATCATCACCAAGATCGTCATCACTAGATAGATTAATATCTTCATCTTTGTTGCGTAGTACAGCAAACGGAGTCAGGGTTGTTCAGCGGCCTTCTTGGGCATTGGCTTCGTGGTCTTCTTTGACACACGAGATAAGTCTTCAGACTGCACACTTGATTCAGGTGGTGCAGTCTTCAGAGTCTTCCTTGTTGAAGCTTTCGGTGAAGAAGATGGCTTGGCAGCTTTTATCTTCTTCATCTTTTTCTGCTTTGGAGGTGCGGGAGCATCTTTAGAATCAGCTTCACCACCAGATTGATCTACAGCTGCTCTCTGAGCAGCAATGTGAGACATAAGCCCATTAAAATTGCCCAAGGGGCCAATTCTGTTTTCATTGGCTCCACGTGTCCCATCAAATCTTGGAGAGGAGAACTATGTCTTGAGCTTGCGTTGGTTTTCCTTGAAGAGGAAAGGGTGATGCAGCACAGTAGCGTAAGTATTTCCCTCAGTTTTTGAGAACCAAGGTATCAATCCAATAGGAGGCTCCTCACAAGTCCCACGCACCTACACAAACAAACAAAGAACTCGCAGCCAACGTGATAAAGGGGTTGTCAATCCCTTCACGGTCACTTGCGAAAGTGAGATCTGGTAGAGATAATATGATAAGATAAATATATTTTTGGTATTTTATGATATAGATTGGAAAAGTAAAGATGCAAATAAAGTAGATTGAAAGCGTATATGATAAAAGATAGACCCGGGGGCCATAGGTTTCACTAGAGGCTTCTCTCAAGATAGCATAAGTATTACGGTGGGTGCACAAATTACTGTCGAGCAATTGATAGAAAAGCGAATAATTATGAGATTATCTAGGCATGATCATGTATATAGGCATCACGTCCATGACAACTAGACCGAATCCTGCCTGCATCTACTACTATTACTCCACACATCGACCTCTATCCAGCATGCATCTAGAGTATTAGGTTCATAAGAACAGAGTAATGCTTTAAGAAAGATGACATGACGTAGAGGGATAAACTCATGCAATATGATATAAACCCCATCTTTTTATCCTCGATGGAAACAATACAATACGTGCCTTGCTGCCCCTGCTGTCACTGGGAAAGGACACTGCAAGATTGCACACAAAGCTAAGAACTTCTCCCATGGCAAGAAAGATCAATCTAGTAGGCCAAACCAAACCGATAATTCGAAGAGACTTGCTAAGATAACTCAGTCATACATAAAAGAATTCAGAATAGATTCAAATATCTCTCATAGATAAACTTGATCATAAACCCATAGTTCATCGGATCTCGACAAACACACCACAAAAAGAGTTACATCAAATAGATCTCCACAAGAGAGGGGGAGAACATGGTATTGAGATCCGAAAAGAGAGAAGAAGCCATCTAGCTAATAACTATGGACCTGAAGGTCTGTGGTAAATTACTCACAACTCATCGGAAGGGCTATGGTGTTGATGTAGAAGACCTCAATGGTGGATTCCCCCTCCGGCACAATGCCGGCAACGGCTCCAAGATGGGAGCTCGCAGATACAGAAGGTTACGGTGGCGGAAATATTTCTTCGGTGGCTCCCCTGATGGTTTCAGGGTACATGGGTATATATAGGAGGAAGAAGTACGTTAGTGGATGCCCGAGGGGCCCACGAGACAGGGGGCACGCCCTATAGGTGGGGCGCCCTCCACCCTCGTGGCCGCCTCGGGAGCTTCTTGACTTTCACTCCAAGTCCTCTGGATCACGTTCGTTCCAAAAATCACGCTCCCTAAGGTTTCATTCTGTTTGGACTCCGTTTGATATTCCTTTTCTTCGATATACTGAAAATAGGCAAAAAAACAGCAATGCGGGCTGGGCCTCCGGTTAGTAGGTTAGTCCCAAAAATGATATAAAAGTGTAAAGTAAACCCCATAAACATCCAAAATAGGTAATATAATAGCATGGAGCAATCAAAAATTATAGATACGTTGGAGACGTATCAAGCATCCCCAAACTTAATTCATGCTCGTCCTCGAGTAGGTAAATGATAAAAACAGAATTTTTGATGTGGAATGCTACCTAGCATAATTCTCAATGTGTTTCTCTTTATTGTGGCATGCTTGTTCAGATCCAAATGATTCAAGATAAAAGCTTATAAAACATAAAAATAATAATACTTCGAAGCATACTAACAAATAATCAAGTCCTATCAAAATAGCATAGCCAAAGAAAGCTTATCCCTACAAAATCATATAGTTAGGCCATGCTTCGTTTTCATTACACAAAATACTCCCATCATGTACAACCCCGATGACGAGCCGAGCAATTGGTTCATACTTTTTAATGCGCTTTAGGTTTTTTCAACTCTTACGTAATACATGAGCGCAAGCCATGGACATAGCACTATGGTGGTATATGATGGTGGTTGTAAAGACAAAAAGGGAGAAGATAGTCTCACATCAACTAGGCGTATCAACGGGCTATGCAAATGCCCATCAATAGATATCAATGTGAGTGAGTAGGGATTGCCATGCAACGGATGCACTAGAGCTATAAATATATGAAATCTCAACAAAAGAAACTAAGTGGGTGTACATCCAACTTGCTTGCTCATGAAGACCTAGGGCATTTTGAGGAAGCCCATCATTGGAATATACAAGCCAAGTTCTATAATAAAAAAATTCCCACTAGTATATGAAAGTGACAGCACAAGAGACTCTCTATCATGAAGATCATGGTGCTATTTTGAAGCACAATTGTGGAAAAGGAGATAGTAGACTTGTCCCTTCTCTCTTTTTCTCTCATTATTTTTTTCTTTTTTTTCTTCCTTTTCTTTTTTTCCTTTTTTTCTTTTTGGTGGGCTTCTTTGGCCTCCTTTTTTGTATGGGCTTCTTTGGCATCTTTCATTTTTATAAAGTCTGAAGTCTCATCCTGACTTGTGGGGGAATCATAGTCTTCATCATCCTTTCCTCACTTAGGACAATGCTCTAATAATGAAGATCATCACACTTTTATTGATTTACAACTCAAGAATTACAACTCAATACTTAGAACAAAATATGACTCTATGTGAATGCCTCCGGTGGTGTACCGGGATATGCAATGAATCAGGAGTGACATGTATGAAAAATTATGAAGGTGGCCTTGCCACAAATATGATGTCAACTGCATGATCGTGGAAAAAGAAATATGACAATGATGGTGCTCCTATTGATCCCAATGATATGCCTTTGTCTACTTTGATTGAGAATGATAATGAACCTATGGATGTGAATTTTGTTGGTAGGAATAATTTCGGTAACAATGCTTATAGAGGAAACTTTAATTCTAGACCGTTCCCTAGTATTTCCTCTAATAATTATGGCAATTCCTACAATAATGCTTATGGTAATTTTAATAAGATTCCCTATGATTTTGAGAATAGCGTTAAAGAATTTATGGTCTCTCAAAAGAATTTTAATGCTTTGCTTGAAGAAAAATTGCTTAAAGTTGGTGATCTGGCTAGGAACGTTGATAGACTTTCGCTTGATGTTGAATCTTTGAAACTTAGATCTACTCCTCCTAAGCATGATATCAATGAGTCTCTCAAATCTATGAGAATTTCCATTGATGAGTGCAAAGAAAGAACTGCTAGATTGCAAGCTAAGAAAGATTGCTTTGTTAAAGCGTGTTCTTCTAGTTTCCATGAAAATAATGATGAAGATCTAAAAGTTATAGATGTGTCCCCTATTAAATACTTGTTTTGCAATATGAATCTTAATAATGATGGGACTGGAGATGAGTCAACTTTAGTTAAAAGGCGTCCCAATGATTCGGAGTTTTTAGATCTTGATGCTAAATTTGGTGAAAGTGGGATTGGGGAGGTCAAGACTTTAAATAGCATTAAACCCACTATATTGGATTTCAAGGAATTTAATTATGATAATTGTTCTTTAGTTGATTGTATTTCCTTGTTGCAATCCATTTTGAGTTCTCCTCATGCTTATAATTAAAATAAAGCCTTTGTGTAACATCCCAAATTTCCAATTTGGAATGTTATACATTAGATCATCATTGCATATCATATTTTATTGCATTTTGGTTTGATCCTAGAAATTCTACGCAACTAAAGGACCCGCGGAGAGAGTTGGGGATTTCGTTATTTTCATATTTGAGTTTTCTCAAATTTTGAAAATAGGATCCTTTGATTTTAATTATTTTACCTTCGTATATTTATTTTATAAAAATAAGAGAGAGGGAATAAAATGACTTTCCAAAATAAAGAAATATTGAGGATTTAATAATAAAATAAAATAAAATTTTATTTTGGAGTTTTACCGCTATTTTATTTGAATTAGGAAAAATGCGCGTTTATCAAAATTACATTTTAGGCCCAAATAAATGTTCATCTTGTCCGGCTTATTTTTAGAGGACGGGAAAATTTATTTCTAGATTTTTGGAGTCCATTTAGTATTTCTTTTCTTTCTTTTTCTGCATGTCCGAATTATTTTTTAAAAAAGGAACCGACTTTGGGCCGTACCCGAGTGGGACTCCTCGGGCCGGCCCTTATAAGCCACCACCCCCGGCACCCCCAGCCCGCCTGAGCCGCCGCCGACCCAGCCGCCGCCGCCTGCCGTCGCCCCGCCGGAGCCGCCACTCACCGCCGTGTCCGTCGAGGTAGCCGCCGGAGTTCGTCGCCGCCGGCGGCGGTTTTCTTTAGAAAACCGCCCGGTTTTTTTATAAAACCACGGTTGTTTTTTAGATAGATCGGTTTAGTTTCTTTTCCGGTTATTTATTTTGTGGACGTTTGTCCGTAAGTTCGTTTTAATTAACGGTTTTCGTCATTTAGCCGCAGACAGCGAACGTTCGTTCGTTAGCCTGTTCGTCCGTTTTTTCTTTTTCTTGGATTTTCCTCGATTATTTTCGATCGTGGTTTCAGATCCGATTTTCGTTTTAGTTTAACTTTTCGCTCATTTATCGGAATCAAGCAATTCAAGCGCCTAGAGTTTCGTCTCAAAACCCTCTTTCTGTTTAACCAACTCAAACAAGTTTTTGCTACTGTAAAATTTTACTTAGGTCCAGATTAGTAAACGAAGCTTGTTTCTTTTGCCGTTTGAGTTTCATTGCTTCGTTTGATTTGATTCTTTTTTGCAAACCAGAGTTCTTAAGTTGAATTTTCTGGTTAGATCTCTTATTTTAGTTTTACCTGTGCATTATATGAGTGCTTATTGTATGCTTGTTTGTTTGCGATAGAGTACCCGGAGTGCGCCGCTTGCTACTACGAGTCTCTAGGTTTCACGGATCATCAACAAGGCAAGTAACACTTTGATCATACCTCTTTACTACCCAGTTTTATTGTATTAGATCAATCCTCAAACAATTGCATGATTAGGATCTGATTAATATGTGGGGTTTTGGGAAGTAGATGAGGTAGTACCTACTACCTGTTTTATTTATCAAACCTTTGGGAGTTTGTCGGGGGTTGGGTGCAACATATGCCAAAGGATGGCTTATCATGGTGGGAGCGAGTAGAACGTCGCCGGTGCCAGGAAACGGGATTAGGCGAAGGCATGCACACCGGCGAATGTTACCCAGCTTCGGGGCTCTCCGGGGAGATAACACCCCTACTGCTGCTCTGCGGGGTCTCCGCATGATCACTAAGGCGTAGTGACTACAAAGTTGCTCCTAGAGCTGTATTCTGGAGGTAGAAGGAAGCAAGGCTAGCTTTCTTCTTCCTATGTCATCTGGTCTAAGGCTAATGGATGCGAACCCTTTGCATGGGTGCCCCGGGGGGTTTATATAGGCCTACCCCCCGGGGATACAACGGTAATCCGGCTGGGCGCGGGTCCCAGCCGTCTGTCTCACAGGCCGCCGTCTTCTCCGCCGACTGATGGGGCCCGCCGACTAGCGGGCCCCACCGGCGAGTCCGGCACTGCAGCCGTGCTTCTGATGACGCAGGCTTGGTCATTGGGTCGTGGCAACAGTGCCGCCATCTATTGGGCGATCACTGTCGTTACTCCCCGTCTTGTCTGATTAATGGCGCGTGGGACCCGTGAGAGGGGCTGACCGACTCCGGGGAGCCGACTCCCACGGGGACGCCTTCGGGGCGTATCCGCCGTCTTCTAGCTCTCACTGACTGGCGGGTCCGCCGTCTCTGAGCCGTATAGGTAGGCCATCGTGGCCACAGTGCGCTGTGTACTGTGGCCGAGGTCAGCCTAGCATGGCTACAGCGCCGGGCCACGCCGGAGATCTCCGGCGGTACGGCATACTGTAGCCACGCCGGCTCCTCGTAGGCAGGAGGTGACGGCCACGCCTTTGTCGTACCCGCAATGAATGTAGAGTCGTGGGCCGACTCTCTATAGCCGGCTCCTCGGGAAGTCGCCGGCCACGAGTCGGCCCATCTGGGAGTCGGCATCTGAGACTCGGTCCATCTGGGAGTCGGCATCTGAGACTCGGTCCATCTGGGAGTCGGCATCTGAGACTCGGCTCTGAGACTCGGCTCATCTGGGAGTCGTCATCTGAGACTTGGTTCATCTGGGAGTCGGCATCTGAGACTCGGTCCATCTGGGAGTCGGCATCTGAGACTCGGCTTTGATGGGCGCGGCCCGCCCCGATGTCTTGAAAGGTTCTGGGTCTTGGGTCAGCCTACCCATGGCCCATTACTCCGATAGTAGTCCCTGAAGCTGGTGAGGCTCCGAGAGTGACTCGCTGGGGGGCCTCAACAGTTTCATTCTTCCGGTGGTCGAATTTGGGCTTCGTTTACCGTCTTCCTCTGGGCCGACTATCCATAGTCGGATTCGTAGAGGGCCGTCTTGCTCTGTGGAGAGCTCGAAAGTCGTGGCGGGAGACCAGGCGGCGTGCCTGATACGCTTCCCTGCTGCCGCACACCGCGGCCCTATCGCGCGGTGCCACGCGGCAGGGATAGTCTGTCGTCCCACGCGCGCGATGGGACGGGCTATCAGGTGGGGCCCGCCACTACCGCGCCTTGGCGCGTGAACAGATCCGCTGCGGCCGCGCGAACGGTTAGGCTTCCCACGCCGTTACTGTGCGTAGTAACTTCGTGGGGTAAATCGTGGGGACGCGTGGGGCTCCGAGCGCAGTTAATCCCACGCCCGCCCCCTCGGCTTCTCAGCCTCCAAGGCTATAAGTAGGGGGAGGAGTGGAGCGGCATAGCACGCGCGCCCATCTCCCTCGCCCCCCGCTTCCTCTCTCCTTCTTGCCGCCGGCGAGCAGAATCACACCGCACCAGCTAGCGATGAGCTCTTCTTCCGCCGCCGCGGCTCCGGCCGTGCGTTCCGGCACGTGGCACGGCTCGGAGGTCGACGACGACCTCATTGAATTCCTCCGCAAGACGCGCCGGCTCCCTAGCGCACACCTCGTGCGAGCCCGCACCGCGCCGGCGAAGGAGATATCACCGGCGTCGGAGGAGGGCGAGCGGGTCATCTTCCACTCGCACCTCATGCGTGGCCTGGGGCTGCCGGCGAGCGGCTTCTTTCGCTCCTTCTTGGAGTTTCACAGCCTCCAACCGCACCACCTCACCCCGAATACGGTGGTGCTGCTTTCTGCCTTCGCCACTCTGTGCGAAGGTTTCCTCGGTGTTCTCCCCACCATCGAGCTGTGGGGAGAATTCTTCTCTTCTAAGCTCGGCACGCACGTCGCCGGCGTGCCGGCTTAGTGTGGTGCCTTCATCACGATGCGGCGCTCGACGGACGACAACCCCTTCCCTTCCATCTCGCTGATCAAGTCGGTGAGGATGTGGCAGCGCTCATACTTCTACGTGAACAACCTCGCCTCCAACGGCGACTGGGTTAATCTGCCGGCTTACGACGCCAGCCCCCCCGGCTGGGAGGCTCCCCAGCTGGTCTCATCGGGTCAAGTCGCTGACTCCCGCAGGAGCCGCCGCCGTAGCGCGACTCCGAGTCCTGACGCAGTCGGAGGGCCTCGTCGGGTCCGACTTGCTGGCCGCCTTCATGGCGCGCCGAGTTCTCCCGCTCCAAGGTCGGCATCACCTGATCTGTCAGATGAGCGGCCCCCGAGACCCAAGTCGGATGAGCACCAAGGAGATGCCCCGCGTGGAGGTGGCAAACATGGTGAATCATATCACGAACTACGAGTTCGGGGAGGACTGGCAGTTCGGCAAGGAGCCGTACTCGCGCGACAACCCCCCACCAGTGGTAAGTCACATCTCCTTGTTGCTTTGTCTCCTTTGTGGCCGAATCCGGTTTCTGATTCTCGTTGGTTTCTTCTGAACTAGAACCCCCTCATGCAGCCTGCAGCCGGCGCTACGAGACAGCCCCGCAAGTTTGTCCCTGATCGTGCGGACATCGACGTCGACGACCCCGACTTGGGGGCGGCGGCGATGGAAGCTAACGCCGAAGGCGGGGTAGGAGGAGCGGTTGGCGGCTTTAGGCCCTCGGCCACCTTCGCCGACTGGCCTGATGACGACGCCGAAGGGGAAGTCGCCCCGCGCCACCAGCCGAGGGTCGGCTCGTCGGGCGCCGGCTCCTCCGCCGGCCTGGCTGGCCAAGGGGGCGCGAAGAGGCGTCACGCTGGGCCGAGTGCGCCCGGCGGCAAATTGAAGAAGTTCAAGGGGGCGGTCGCCGCGACCAAACGGGAGGAGGCGGCCGCGAAGGCCAACCGCTTCCGTAGGGAAGTGAGAAGGCCGCCGCTAGTCTCTACGTAAGTCTTTATGCTTTTTTATTTTCCTTCGGTGAATCTTGTCCGAGTCTTCTTTTATACTCCTCCCATTCTTCTCCAAGGCCCCTCTTTCCCTTGAGAGAGTCGTCGTCCCCTCCGTCATGGGGTCGGCAGAGACGTCCGCCAACACTCGGCGGGTCGACCCCGCCGCCGACCTCCGGGAGGCGACGGACCGAAACGCGTGGGAGAAGCGCGACGAGGAGGAGGCCGACCGTCTGGAGAAGGCGGAGGCCGAGAAGGCGGTCGCCTCCGCCCAGAAGAAGCTGGAGGATGCCGAAGCCGCCCTTGCGGCGAGACGGCGAGCCGAGGAGGCCGCGCATCACCGATCGGTGATGCTCGTCCCCCCACTGTCCTCTGCACCGCCGCCTCCAGAGTTCACAGGACAGAGCGGAGGGGCCGGCACAGAGAACCCCGTCGTGGAGAGGGAGAGCGGCGAGGCCTCCATGTCAGACACTCTCGTGCGGCCACCGCCGCCTCCACCGCCGTCTGGGAGACCGCACGGCAAACAGCCGGCGCGTCCGACGGAGCCGCCGACTGTGGACGAGTCCGAGGCGAGGCTGCTTCTCCAAGTCGCCTCGCCGGTGCACCGCCGTCTTGAGAGAGCGACCTCGGCGCCGCGACGCTGAGGCAACAAGTGTCGCGCCCATCGGGTGGTTGCGCGGAGGCGGCACCGGGCCGCTGAATCAGGCGCTTCTGGACGTTCAGGCGAAGCTGCGCGCTGAAGGTGATGCCCTTCAAACTTGCACCAGGGCGCATCTGGCTGCGCGGACGGCTGTCCGAGTACGTTTCCTTCTTCTTTTTGATTCTTGTTTTTCTCTGTGGGGGTGCGCTGGCGCACCCACTGGGTGTAGTCCCCGAGTTCCGGGCCGGCTGCTGAGCAGGCGGCTCGGAACTCCCTCTGGCGAGTTCCAAGTACTTATTTTGTCTGACATCATTGTTTGCAGGAGTATCACAACCTCCGTGCCACTGCCTTCAACCACAATGTTGAGGAGTTGAGCAAGCGGACTGCCGACTTGACGGAGAGCCGGAGTAAGTTCTTTTCCCTCTCTTCTTCGCGGGGGCGCGCTGGCGCACCCGCGGGCTATAGTCCGCGAGATTCGGACCGACTGTTGAGAAGTCGGGCCGGATCTTTGCGGCGACCTTCTTTGCTGACGACTTCGCCGTTTCCTTTTTTGTTCTTCTTTCTTCGCGGGGGCGCACTGGCGCACCCGCGGGCTGTAGTCCCCGAGATTCGGGCCGACTGTTGAGCAGTCGGGCCGGATCTTCTTGGCGCCCTTCTTTGCTTGACGACTTATTTGTCTCTTTCTTTCGTGTTTCAGGGGCCAACGCTGCTCTTCAGGAGCAGCTGGGTGGAGTTAACACTGCCTTGCGCGTCAAGGGGGAGGAGTGCAACAAACTCGCTGCGGAGCGCGATCTGCTCACTGCGCAGCTGGCCGAGCAGAAGGAGCTGCTCAAGAAGGCGCAGGATGAGGCCGAGAAGAAGGAGGCTGCTCTCCTGGCCGAGTTCGAGAGCAAGCGCTCCTCCTGGACTGACAGGGAGGCAAGGCTGATTTCCGGCTTCCACGAGATTGAGGATATTGTTGATGGTGAGCTTTCTTTCTTTGAATTTCCGACTATGTGTCAGGCTGACTTCTGATTTTTTTTGACTTGCTTCTTTTTTGTCTTGGCAGACTTCTTCCCTGGCCACTCGCAGGCAGTCCCTCTGGCCATCGAGGCTAATCGTGAGGCGCGAAGGGCAAACGTGAGGTGATTGCCACCAACGCTCCCCTGACCGTCGATGAGCAGCTTCTGAGCATCGAGGCCCGTCTTCGTCCGGCCCACCGACGGATGCGCCGGCTTCAGCGTGTCGGCGCCCAGGCGGTTGTCGCTCTGTGGCCAGACATGCCGGCTCTGCGCACTGCCAGTCGGACCGCCGACTGGCTAGAAGCCGCCGCCGACCGTCTTGAAGCTTGGAAGGGTTCCTCGGCCCGAGCCGGAGCGCGTCGGGCCTTGGAGTTCGTCAAGGCGTGGTATCCGGGGCTGGACCTGGACCATCTAGCCACATTCCAGTCAGAGGCCCAGGCCGAGCTGGAGGCTGTGGAGGGCGCCCTTGTCGAGCGTGCGGCGGCCATCGCCGAGTACACGGACACTAGTGTCTTTGTCCTCGAGCGGGCTGAAGGCGGCGAGGAAGTGCCGCCAGAGTGGTTCAGGATGAACCCGGAATATGGCGAGGACTCGACGGAGTTGATTGACTCCAGCACCGAGGAAGAAGGCGAGGCGGAGGACGAAGGCGAGACGAAGGTGCCAGAAGGCGGAGCGGGCGACCAGCCTCAGCTCGACCGTGCCTCTAGCAACGAGTCGCGTCTGACCGGGCCAACTGCCGCTGGCAGCGATCAAGCCCAGACTGCCCAACCGACTGCCCCGGCGCCTGACACCGTCGTCTCCTCTGACCCTCCGAACCCGTCTGCTGCTCCTTAGGCTGCCTTCTGGCTTTATTTATCTGTTCTAGAAGGTCTTTTGATGAACTTGTTAATTTGCACAATTCGACCCTCGGGGTGTATTTTAAACTTCTATCTGAAGATTCGGCCAATGGGCCTATGCTTATGTAAATATTAATCTGAATCCTATCTTTCCTTGCTCATTGCTCCTTTGGCTTTTTCCTTTGCCGCCTTCCCCTAGTTGCCGCTTTGCTAGCCGGCAGACCGCTCTGCGGACTGCCACTGGGCCAAATGCCTGGCTACTTTGGGGAAAGCAAGTACTTGCCTTTCTTCAGAGTTTATTTAACAAGTTGGATAGAAAGCAGTAAGCCGAATACTCGCGAGTCGGCTTGTAAGAAAGGAGGGCTGGAAACCGGCTTGAGCTATGTTCATGTTTTGGGTCCTTAGCCATTTTTCGTGTGGACTCCCATTCATCCTTACTCATGCTTACCAAACAGTCGCTCTACGAGCTGCGGCTTCTAGCAGGAGACGGCTTAGGCGCCGCACACTACTTGTCCGACTTCAGGAAACATTTCATAGCGCCAGACGGCGAATCCCCGGGCCGACTAGTCGAACCCGGCGCCAAGCGGCATAGCAAGAAGTAGCATACTTGAAGGCATAATTCTTATCATACAGATAATCAAAAGGGGCAGTCCCCGAGCTCGTCTCGGGGGGCCCGAAGTCTCGGTACTTTAATACAAAGGGGTAGTGTGATACATACTGAATCAACTGTAAAACCTTCGGAGGAGGTTTGCATTCCATGGTCATTCTGACTCTTTGCCGGAGTCGTCTCTCTTGCGAGCTCGGGGCTTCTGAGCATCGATCAGGTAGTAGGAGTCATTTCCCAACACCTTGCTGACAATAAAGGGGCCTTCCCAAGGTGCCGAGAGCTTGTGCTGACCGGCTGTCCACTGGATCAGTCGGAGCACAAGGTCGCCCTCTCGGAAAGATCTTGGCTTGACCTTCCTGTTGTAGTATCGGCGCAGGCTCTGCTGGTAGATGCCGGACCGACTGAGTGCCAATAGCCGGCCCTCTTCCAGCAGATCGACGCCGTCTTGACGTGCTTCTTCTGCTTCCTCCTCGGTGTACATGGTGACTCACGGGGAGTCGAATTCTATGTCCATCGGGATGATGGCTTCAGCACCGTAGATGAGGATGAAAGGCGTGAAGCCGGTTGACTTGTTTGGAGTCGTGCACAGACTCCAGAGGACGGCTGGCAGCTCCTCGAGCCAACAGCCGGCCGAGCGCTCTAGTGGTTCAACCAGGCGAGGCTTGATGCCGGATAGGATGAGGCCGTTTGCTCGCTCTACCTGGCCGTTTGACTGCGGATGGGCGACGGACGCTAAGTCCAGTCGGATGCCCTGTATAGCGCAGAAACGGGCCAAAGCTCCTTTGGCAAAATTTGTGCCATTGTCGGTGATGATGTTGTGTGGTATGTCGTACCGAGTCATAATGTCGGCGATGAAGGTTACTGCAGTCGGACCATTCAATTTCTTGATTGGTTTTGCTTCTATCCACTTGGTGAACTTGTCCACTGCGACAAGTAGGTGAGTTAGGCCGCCTCGTGCCGTCTTGAATGGTCCCACCATGTCTAGGCCCCAAACCGCAAAGGGCCAGGCGATGGGAATGGTCTTGAGCGCCGAAGCCGGCTGGAGCGGCTTGGAACGGAACATCTGGCACCCCTTGCAGTTTTGGACTAATTCTTTGGCCTCTTCCAGGGCAGTCGGCCAGAAAAAACCGTGTCGGAAGGCTTTGGCGACGAGCGCCCTTGAAGCCGCATGGTGGCCACACTCGCCTTCATGGATGTCTCTGAGGATTGCTTGGCCTTTCTCTGCCTCGACACAGCGTTGGTAGACACCAGTGACACTGCGCCTGACCAGCTCTCTGTTGACTATGGTATAGGCTGCCGCTCGGTGTTGCACTTGCCGAGCCAGGATTTCATCAGCTGGTAGCTCTCTGTTTACTAGGAACTTGAGGATGGGCTGGGCCCATGAGGGTGCTGCTACTTATTCGATTGCCACTATTGCGACTTGGACAAGGGTGGCTGGGCTGGGAGGCGGCGGGCTGGGATCCGCGGCCGCTTGCTGGGTCGATGAAGTCCCTGGGCCGACTGGAGCAGTCCCTGGGCCGACTGGAGCAGTCCCCGGGCCGAGTTCTGAAGTCCCCAGGCTGACTGTCGCAGTCCCCGGGCCGGGTTCTGAAGTCCCCGGGCTGGCTTCGACTGCGGTATTTTTGGAGCCGTCTGTGAGGACTCTTGTGCCGTCTGCTGGTGCTCTTGAGGCGGATCCGACTTCCTCGGGGGGAGCTGGCACAAAAATGGAGTCTGATTCTGGCGAAGGCTTGATAGACGGCTTGAGGAGGCGCTGAAGGGCGATGCAGGATGGTATTGCTTGACGAGTGGAGCCGACTCGTGCCAGGGCGTCTGCTTGGTCATTGTCATTTCTTGGAATGTGAAGGAATTCACACCCCTCGAAATATCCGCTGAGTTGCTGTACCAGGAAGTGGTAGCTCACCATGTTTGCGTCTTTGGCGTCCCAGTCGCCAGATGACTGCTGGACCACCAAATCAGAGTCGCCGTAGCAAAGGATCCGGCGGATGACGAGTTCTTTGGCAAGCCGGAGCCCGTGAACGAGCGCCTCGTATTCGGCAACGTTGTTGGAGCCGGCGAAGTGGATCTGCAGCGCGTACTTGAGCTTGTCGCCTTTGGGGGAGGTGAGGACGACGCCGGCTCCCAGGCCGGTGCGCATCTTGGAGCCATCGAAATGCATTCGCCAATGGGTGGAGTCGGGTGCTGGCGGCAGGTACTGGGTCTCGGCCCAGTCGACAAGGAAGTCGGCCAGTGCTTGTGACTTGATGGCGGTGCGGGGCTAGTAGTAGATGGTGTAGGGAGCCAAATCTATGGCCCACTTGGCTACTCGGCCTGAAGCATCACGGCTTCCGATGATCTCGGCCAGTGGAGCGGTGCAAACCACAGTGATTGGATGTTCTTGAAAGTAAGGCTTCAACTTCTTGGCGGCGAAGTGCACGCCATAGCACATCTTCTGGTAGTGGGGGTACTTCTGCTTGGAGGTCGACAGTACCTCACTCAGGTAATATACCGGTCTCTGGACAGGGAGCGCCTTGCCTTCCTCCTTGCATTCGACTACGACAACTGTGCTGACTACCCGGCTGGTGGCGGCAATGTATAGGAGCATAGGCTCTTTGGGAGTCGGAGCCGCCAGCACAGGGGGAGTAGTTAACAGCTTCTTCAGCTCGAGAAACGCTTCATCCGCCTTGTGGTTCCACTCAAAAAAGGTGGTCTTCTTCATTAGTTGGTACAAAGGGAGAGCCTTCTCGCCCAGCCGATTGATGAATCGGCTGATGGACGCCAAGCAACCGGTAAACTTCTGCACATCTAACAGTCGGCGGGGGACTGCCATCCTCTCGATGGCTTTGATCTTTATAGGGTTGCACTCTATGCCGTGTTCAGAGACCAGGAAGCCAAGGAGCTGGCCAGCTGGTACTCCGAAGACGCACTTCTCCGGATTGAGCTTGATCTGGAATCGGCGCAGATTCTCAAAGGTTTCTTGGAGGTCTTCTAACAATGTTCCCCGCTTTTCCGTCTTCACTACCACATCATCCACATAGACGTGGGCATTTCTGCCGAGTTGCTTGAGGAGACACTTCTGCATGCAACGCTGAAAGGTGGCGTGGGCATTCCTTAAGCCGAACGTCATAGTCAGGTTGCAGAAGGCTCCAAACGGCGTGATGAAGGCAGTCTTCAGTCTGTCTGCTGGGTTTAGCTTGATCTGGTGATATCCCGAATATGCATTTAAGAAACTCAACAGCTCGCATCCCGCTGTGGTGTCTATCACCTAGTCAATTCTTGGCAGAGCAAATGGATCTTTGGGGCAAGCTTTGTTGAGGCTTGTCTAGTCGATACACATCCGCCACTGCTTGTTCTTCTTCAACACTAGGACTGGGTTCGCCAGCCATTCTGGAAAGAACACCTCCATAATGAAGCCGGCCGCCAGGAGTCGGGCTATCTCTTCTCCAACAACTCTTCTTTTCTCTTCTGATAGGCGGTGCAAGGGCTGCCTGACGGGCTTCACATCAGATCGGACATGTAACTTGTGCTCGGCGAATTCCGTCGGTACACCTCGCATGTCTTTAGGGGACCATGCAAAGATGTCTCGATTCTCACGGAGGAAATCGACGAGCTCGCCTTCCTATTTGCTATCTAAGTTTGTACCTATGACAGCGTGCCTCTCCGGGTGCTCCGGGTCCAAAGGTATCCTCTTTGTTTCTTTAGCCGGCTTGAACGAACCATCAGCTTCCAACTCCTTGGGGTCGGGCGACATCTCCGGCTGCTTGCCGGCCATCGCCACAACCCGGTCAAGGAGCCGCCTTTCAGCTGCGATCACCAGGGACTCGGCCAACCGACTGCTCTCGGCCGCGCAGGCGGATGACTTCCTGTAGTCGCCAGCCACGGTCAGAATCCCCTTTGAACTCGGCATCTTCATCTTGAGGTAGGCGTAGTGGGGGACCGCCATGAACTTGGCTAAGGCAGGTCAGCCAAGCAGCGCTTGGTATGGGCTTTCAAGGTCCACCACTTCAAACCAGACTGGCTCTCGGTGAAAATGATCTTTGTCTCCGAAGAGGACGTCTATCTGGATCTTGCCGATTGGGGAGCAGGAAAGGCCAGTCACAATGCCGTGGAAAACAGTTCGGCTGCTTTGAAGCTGTTTCTGCTTGATTCCTAATTTCTCCATGGTATCATTGTACAGGATGTTGATGTTGCTGCCTCCGTCAATCAACACTCACGAGAAGCGAGCGGCCCGCCTATAAGTGGCCAAGGTAGCACTCAGAACCAAGGCGTAGGAGCCCGGATTCGGCATCACCTCTGGGTGATCTGCTCTGCTCCAACTGATAGGCTTCTCGGACCAATGCATAAACTCCGGAGTTTCCAATGCTACTGCGTTCACTTCTTGCTGCTGCAACCGTCTGCTGCATCCATCATCCACCATACTGGTGAACACCACATAAGCTCCATGTTCTTCGGGGTACTCATCTTGTACGGCGCCGACTGGCCTGGCCACCGGCTGCTGGGGCGGCTGTGGAGGCGGTGGCCCAGCAGGCGGTGGAGGAAGGAGGCCGTCTCCTTTGGTGATTCTGGTGAGCCAGTGGCATTTCCGGGTGGTATGGTTTGACGGCTTCGCACCGCTGTGGAACTTACAGGGACCATCAAAAGTCTGCTCGTAAGAGAAGGCCGGCAGCCAGTTGGACTTGCCGCCCTTCTGCCGCTTCACCAGAGGCTGCGCCTCAGGCTGTTGTTCTTCGACTGTCGCGACCTGCCGACTGATGGAAGTCGGCTGCGGGGCCTTGCGCTTGTGATCATTCAGCTGCTGTCACCGACTGGTATCTCCGGCCGGAGTTCTGGGAGCCTGAGGGGCCACTTTGCCAGTCGCACTAACTTGAATCTCTGTCTTCATGGAGGAGTCGGCGGTGGCATACTTGTCTGCAATGACCAGCAACTCATCGAGGGTCTCGGGCTCGTCGTAGAGGAGCCGGTGCTTGAGGAGGGTGCCTTCTCTGCACCCGGC
Source organism: Triticum dicoccoides (assembly GCF_002162155.2). Lineage (NCBI taxonomy): Eukaryota > Viridiplantae > Streptophyta > Magnoliopsida > Poales > Poaceae > Triticum > Triticum dicoccoides. Next base: position 652,218,043 of record NC_041386.1, on the reverse strand, counting down.
GGTGAAGTACTCGATAGCCTACACATCGTTCACGCCCTCGCAGGAGTTCCGAAGCTCGCCCATCGCGTAAGGTAGTCGCGTGTCGACTCGTCTTGGCCTTGCACGCACAAGGAGAGTTGTCGTGGCTTGGGAGGCCGCTTGTACGTGCTAGTGAAGTTGCGGATGAAAGCTTCGGTGAAGTCGACCCAACTGTTGATGCTGCGGGGCTTTAAACTGTTCAACCATGTCCGGGCCGTGCCTTGGAGCATTAGCGGAACGTACTTCACGGCAACACGCTTGTTGCCGTTTGCTATGTTGAAGGCTGTGGAGTAGTCAACTAGCCAATCTTCCGGCTTCACGGAGCCGGTGTACTTGGGTGTGTCTCGAGGGAGCGTGAACCCTTTGGGGAAAGGCTCATCTCGGATGCGGGGCCCAAAGCAGGGTGGACCCATCTCATCTTCTTCTTCCAGTGCCAGGGATCGGTGGAGTCGGTCGATCCGGTGGCGAGCGTTGTTTTCTCCGACTCCTTCTCGACGGCCGAGGCGGTCGCCGAGAGTCGGATGCTCAATAGGCGGTGGGGAGACTCGTCCTTCCCTTCGTGGTGGGGGAGGCAGGTAGTCGCCCTGCCGCTCCACTGCTCTTGGGCGGCCGTCTTGGTCGCGCTCGATGGTGATGCGAGTCCGACTGTGGCTGACAGCCGGATCCTTCTCTTTTCTCCCGCGGACTCCGCCAGTCGGCGTCCGAGACGTCACGCCTTGATCTCGGTGGGGAGGTAAGTCGTCGTTCTGTCACTGTGGCGCCTCCGTGCGACAGCCGGCTTCGTTCTGTGCGGCAGCCGCTTTGAGGAGTCGCTGGACTCGCTCGGTCATTAGGCGACGCTCTTCGCCTTTGAAGTTGTCCAGCTCGTCTGCTGCTGCCAGGGCGGCACGGATGTTCTCCGCAGGCATGGCATATACGGGGCGATCGGCCCCGAACAGGTTTGCGACGGCCGCGCCGCGTTGTCGGACCGCGCCTAGGCGGCTAGGCCTAGTCGGCGCCGGCGAGCTGCCCACAGCGCGATCCATCTCACGTTGGTAGGCCTCCGACAAGTGTCTCATGCTTGCCAGCTTCTTTGCTCCTTCGACAAGCTGAAGGCGGCATGCCTCCAGCGTCTCGGTGTTAGCGTCCTCCAGAATGGGCGCCGTCAGGTCTCGCAGAGCCGCGTCGAGCGGGTCATGAGCTCCTTCACCGGAGTGCTCGCCATGACTGATGACGAGCACTTCCGTGATGGAGCTTCCGCCGCTCGCCTCGCGAGGGAGCGGCTCGTCGTAGATCACCACGTTGGAGGGGAACGTGTCGAGCGACACGCCGTCGGAGTCGACCAGCATCGGGTCGGTGGAGCCTACGGACTCCAAGTCCATGGCAGGCTCGCCGGCGACGTGGAGATGGTCGAGGAGGCCCGCGAGGAGGCTTTCGGGGCCGCCCGTGCCTGCATCGGATGCAGATTCGTCGGAGATGCTAACCTCGCCGAGAAGGTCAGCGAGGCAGCTCGCCGCGCAAGCGTCATCGACGCTTTGCAGCGCATCGGGGCAAGCGCCATCGGGCGTGCCGGGCTGGCTACGCTCGCGGGGGAGGAAAAGGGTTCCCGTCCAAAGCAGGTCTCCGGACGACGGTGCACCTCGCCCCATGGTGGGCGCCAAATGTTGGGGGTTGGGTGCACATATGCCAAAGGATGGCTTATCATGGTGGGAGTGAGTAGAACGTCGCCGGTGCCAGGAAACGGGATTAGGCGAAGGCATGCACGCCGGCGAATCTTACCCAGCTTCGGGGCTCTCCGGGGAGATAACACCCCTACTGCTGCTCTGCGGGGTCTCCGCATGATCACTAAGGCGTAGTGACTACAAAGTTGCTCCTAGAGCTGTATTCTGGAGGTAGAAGGAAGCAAGGCTAGCTTTCTTCGTCCTATGTCATCTGGTCTAAGGCTAATGGATGCGAACCCTTTGCATGGGTGCCCCGGGGGGTTTATATAGGCCTACCCCCCGGGGATACAACGGTAATCCGGCTGGGCGCGGGTCCCAGCCATTTGTCTCACAGGCCGCCGTCTTCTCTGCCGACTGATGGGGCCCGCCGACTTGCGGGCCCCGCCGGCGAGTCCGGCACTGCAGCCGTGCCCTAGGAGATGGGATCCCAGGGGGGGAGCCAGCCCTAGGAGATGGGATCTCCTAGGGGGCGGCGACCAAGGGGGGAAACTTGCCCCCCAAGGCAAGTGGAGGCGCCCCCTCCCCTAGGGTTCCCAACCCTAGGCGTAGAGGGGGCCCAGGGGGGCGCACCAGCCCACCAGGGGCTGGTTCCCCTTCCACTTCAGCTCATGGGGCCCTCTGGGATGGGTGGCCCCACCCGGTGGGCCCCCGGGACCCTTCAGGTGGTCTCGGTACAATACCGGTGACCCCTGAAACTTTCCCGATGGCCGAAACTCGACTTCCCATATATAATTCTTTACCTCCGGACCATTCCGGAACTCCTAGTGACGTCCGGGATCTCATCCGGGACTCCGAACAACTTTCGGTTTGCTGCATACTCATATCTCTACAACCCTAGCATCACCGAACCTTAAGTGTGTAGACCCTACGGGTTCGGGAGACACGTAGACATGACCGAGACGACTCTCCGGTCAATAACCAACAGCGGGATCTGGATACCCATGTTGTCTCCCACATGCTCCTCGATGATCTCATCGGACGAACCACAATGTCGAGGATTCAAGCAACCCCGTATACAATTCCCTTTGTCAATCAGTATTTTACTTGCCCGAGATTCGATCGTCGGTATCCCAATACCTCGTTCAATCTCGTTACCGGCAAGTCACTTTACTCGTACCGTAATGCATGATCCTGTGACCAGACACTTGGTCACTTTGAGCTCATTATGATGATGCATTACCGAGTGGGCCCAGAGATACCTCTCCGTCATACGGAGTGACAAATCCCAGTCTCGATCTGTGTCAAGCCAACAGACACTTTCGGAGATACCCGTAGCATACCTTTATAGTCACCCAGTTACGTTGTGACGTTTGGTACACCCAAAGCACCCCTATGGTATCCGGGAGTTACACGATCTCATGGTCTAAGGAAAAGATACTTGACATTGGAAAAGCTCTAGCAAACAAACTACATGATCTTGTGCTATGCTTACGATTGGGTCTTGTCCATCACATCATTCTCCTAATGATGTGATCCCGTTATCATTGACATCCAATGTCCATAGTCAGGAAACCATGACTATCTGTTGATCAACGAGCTAGTCAACTAGAGGCTCACTAGGGACATGTTGTGGTCTATGTATTCACACGTGTATTGCGATTTCCGGATAATACAATTATAGCATGAATAAAGACAATTATCATGAACAAGGAAATATAATAATAATCCTTTTATTATTGCCTCTAGGGCATATTTCCAACAATGTGGGTCTCAGCAACCTTCTTCTTCTTGGCAGCCATCCTAGGGTCAATGCCAGGCCGGCCAAGAGTTTTACACTTCTCTGCTTCATTATGGGCTTGAACACATTTCTCGGCCATATACTTCATGCGTTGCCTCGGGCCTTTAGCTTCAGTGCATTTCTTGTGTAACTCCTCCTTGAGGTCATGCAGCATCTTCTTAAAGATTGGAACATCAGCCATACTGAGCTTGTCCATGTTCTTCTTGAAATGAGCCTTCTCATAGTCAATCTTGTTCTTCAGCTCGACAATCTTCTGAGCCAAGGCCAATTCACCAGCAATGGCTCCATGGAAAGTGACAATGCTGTCCACTCGGAGATGAAGATCATCAATACTGATGTCCTGGTTGTCAAACCACTCATCAATGAAGTTATTGAGAATATCAACATCAAAGAGCGGCAGATCATTGAAGATTTCAGCTTCGTGCTTGCTTTTGATAAGCATTTCCTAGGGTTTTGGTTCAGAATCTACTTTTTAAGGACATCACATAGTATCTGATGCCCTTTGAGACTTTTGTACATTCCTGTCTCAAGTAATGACTTCAACCTGGCATTCTCATCAGCAATAGTAGTGGTGTCCTCAGCTAAGGGGTTAGTTACCACATTAGCAGTTGAAGATATTGCAACAGTAGCAGCAGTTGATCATTCAGCAACAGAGACAATGTTATCACGCTCAATACATTTTAGGCATGGTGGTTCAAATCCGTCCTGAGCGGAACTGATCTGTTGAGCGCAAAGTGACTCGTTTTCCTTTTGAAGATCTTCATGAGCCGATCTCAATTTCTCAAGTTCCTGCTTCCTTTGAAGATAATCATAGGAAAGCTTTTCATGAGAGGTTGAGAGCGATTCATGACGACTTTCAAGTTCCTCATACTTAACATGAAGATTTTTAATGTCTTCAATTAAGGACTGAGATCGGGTCATTTCCGCATCCAATAGGTCATCGCTTTTGTCTAACAATTTTTGAATATGTTCCATGGCACTCTGTTGTTCAGTTGCAATTTTAGCACGTGTTTTGTAGCTAGGTTTAGATTCACATTCAGAGTCATCTTCACTTGATGTTTGAAAGTAAGCATCGCGTGAGTTTACCTTGGCACCATGTGCCATGAAGCAGAAGGTGGGAGCAGAGTCATCCTCATCCTTGACATCAGCGTTGGTGACGAGGCCATTGTCTTCAGTGTTGAAGATGGACTTGGCGACGTATGCAGAAGCTAGAGCCAGGCTTGCTACTCCAGAATCAGATTCCTCTTCAGATTCCACCTCTGCCTCCTCAGATGCAGACTCCTCCTCTGAATCCATCTCCTTGCCAACAAAAGCACGAGCCTTGCTAGATGAGCTCTTCTTGTGTGATGAAGACTTCGATGAAGACTTGGAAGAAGACTTTGAGGATTTCTTCTTCTTGTCATCAGAATCATATTCCTTGCTCTTCTTCTTCTTCTTTGTCTCATTGTCCTAGTGTGGACACTCAGAGATGTAGTGACCAGGTTTCTTGCACTTGTGACAGGTTCTCTTCTTGTGATCATGAGAGAAAGCTTCATCATTTCTTGAGCTGGATCTTGAAGACTTTCTGAAGTCTTTCTTCTTGGTGAACTTCTGGAACTTCTTCACAAGCATAGCGAGCTCCTTTCCAATGTCCTCAGGATCACCAGAACTGCAGTCAGATTCTTCTTCAGACAAGGGGACGACCTTTTCCTTCAAAGCACGAGTTCGGCCATAGTTGGGACCATAGATATCTCTTTTCTCAGATAGCTGGAACTCATGTGTGTTGAGCCTCTCAAGTATGTTAGGCGGATCGAGAGTCTTGAAGTCAGGGTGCTCTTGAATCATCAGGGCCAGGGTGTCAAATGAGGTGTCAAGTGATCTCAGCAATGTCTTGACGATTTCATGCTTGGTGATCTCAGTGGCGCCGAGAGCATGAAGCTCATTGGTGATATCAGTGAGACGATCAAATGTGGGCTGGACATTCTCATTGTCATTTCTCTTGAAGCGGTTGAAGAGATTGCGAAGAACACTGATCCTTGAATCTTTTTGTGTTGAGACACCTTCGTTGACCTTCGAGAGCCAGTCCCAGACTAGCTTCGCAGTATCCAGAGCACTCACACGACCATACTGCCCTTTGGTCAGATGACCACAGATGATATTCTTGGCAGTTGAGTCCAGTTGGACGAACTTCTTGACATCAGCAGGAGTGACACCTTCACCAGTTTTGCGAACGCCGTTCTTGAAGACATACCAGAGATCGACATCAATGGCTTCAAGATGCATACGCATCTTATTCTTCTAGTAGGGGTAATCAGTGCCATCGAAAACAGGGCACGCATCGGAGACTTTGATTATCCCTGCATTCAACATAGCTAAACTCCAGGTGGTTAAACCAAATCACACAAAACAAGGGAGCACCTTGCTCTGATACCAATTGAAAGTGCTAGTATCTGACTAGAGGGGGGTGAATAGGCGATTTTTATAAAAGTCTTCAAAACAGGGGTGTTTTGAAGACAAACAATAGAAATGACCTATTGATATGCAGCGGAAGGTAGACTACACTAGACAAGCCATAGTCAAGTAAGCACTATAATGAACGCACGAAGAGTATGAGCAGCTAGGTGCTACGTCTTGAGCTTTCGTTGGTTTTCCTTGAAGAGGAAAGGGTGATGCAGCAATAGTAGCGTAAGTATTTCCCTCAGTTTTTGAGAACCAAGGTATCAATCCAGTAGGAGGCTCCTCAAAAGTCCCACGCACCTACACAAACAACCAAAGAACTCGCAACCAACGCAATAAAGGGGTTGTCAATCCCTTCACGGCCACTTGCGAAAGTGAGATCTGATAGAGATAGTATGATAAGATAACTATATTTTTGGTATTTTATAATATAGATGCAAAAATTAAAGATGCAAATAAAAGTAGACTGAAAGCTTATATGATAAAAGATAGACCTAGGGGCCATAGGTTTCACTAGTGGCTTCTCTCAAGATAGCATAAGTATTACAGTGGGTGAACAAATTACTGTCGAGCAATTGATAGAAAAGCGAATAATTATGAGATTATCTAGGCATGATCATGTATATAGGCATCACGTCCGTGACAAGTAGACCGACTCCTGCCTACATCTACTACTATTACTCCACACATCGACCGCTATCCAGCATGCATCTAGAGTATTAAGTTCATAAGAACAGAGTAACGCGTTAAGAAAGATGACATGATGTAGAGGGTGATACGTCTCCAACGTATCTATAATTTTTGATTGCTCCATGCTACTTTATCTACTGTTTTAGGCAATATTGGGCTTTATTATCCACTTTTATACTATTTTTGGGACTAACCTATTAACCGGAGGCCCAGCCCAGATTTGTTGTTTTATGCCTATTTCAGTGTTTCGAGGAAAAGGAATATCAGACGAAGTCAAAACGGAACGAAATCAAATGGAGAAGTTATTTTTGGAAGGAAAGCAACCCAGGGAACATGGAGTGCATGTCAGGGGAGATACGGGCTACCCACGAGGGTGGGGGCGCCCCCCTAGGCACGCCCCCTGCCTCGTGGGACCCTCGTAGCTCCTCCGACGTACCCCCTGCACCCATATATACTCTTGTACCCTAAAACTTCCAGAACAGAAGATAGATCGGGAGTTCCGCCGCTGCAAGCCTCCAGAGCCATGAAAAACGAATCGGGACCCTGTTCCGGCACCCTGCTAGAGGGGGGGAACCCTCATCGGTGGCCATCTTCATCATCCCGGCGATATCCATGACGAGGAGGGAGTAGTTCACCCTCTCGGGGCTGAGGGTATGTACCAGTAGCTATGTGTTTGATCTCTCTCTCTCATGTTCTCTCTTGTGTTCCCTCTATGGCACGATCTTGATGTATCCCGAGCTTTGCTATTGTAGTTGGATCTTATGATGTTTCTCCCCCTCTACTCTCTTGTGATGAATTGAGTTTCCCCTTTGAAGTTATCTTATCGGATTGAGTCTTTATGAGAACACTTGATGTATGTCTTGCCATGGTTATCTGTGGTGACAATGGGATATCATGTGCCACTTGATGTATGTTTTGGTGATCAACTTGCGGGTTTCGTGACATTGGGAACCTATGCATGGGGGTTGGCACACGTTCTTGACTCTCCGGTAGTAGCTTTGGGGCACTCTTTGAAGTACTTTTATGTTGGTTGGATGAATCTGAGATTGTGTGATGCATATCGTATAATCATGCCCATGGATACTTGAGATGAGAATGGAGTATCTAGGTGACATTAGGGTTTCGGTTGATTTGTGTCTTAAGGTGTTATTCTAGTACGAACTCTTTTATAGATCGATCCGAAAGAATAACTTTGAGGTGGTTTCGTACCCTACCATAATCTCTACGTTTGTTCTCCGCTATTAGTGGCTTTGGAGTGACTCTTTGTTGCATGTTGAGGGCTTGTTATATGATCTATCTATGTTATTATTGTTGAGAGAACTTGCACTAGTGAAAGTATGAACCCTAGGCCTTGTTTCCTATCATTGCAATACTCTTTACGCTTACTTTTATCGCTCGTTACCTTGCTGTTTTTATTATTTCAGATTACAATTACGTTTATCTACTATCTATTTTGCACTTGTATCTTCATCTCTTCACCGAACTAGTGCACCTATGCAATTTACCACTTTATTGGGTGTGTTGGGACACAAGAGACTCTTTGTTATTTGGTTGCAGGGTTGTCTGAGAGAGACCATCTTCATCCTACGCCTCCTACGGATTGATATACCTTAGGTCATCCACTTGAGGGAAATTTGCTACTGTCCTACAAACCTGTGCACTTGTAGGTCCAACAACGTCTACAAGAAGAAGGTTGTGTAGTAGACATCAAGCTCTTTTCTGGCGCCGTTGCTGGGGAGGTGAGTGCTTGAAGGTATATCTTTAGATCTTGCAATCGAATCTTTTTGTTTCTTGTTTTTATCACTAGTTTAGTTTATAAAAGAAAATTACAAAAAGAATGGAGTTAAGTTTGTCTCATACACTTCATCTTTTTAATATCTTTCGTGAGTATGATGGAAAAGAAAATCGTCCAAAGTGTTAGAAAAAGAATGCATTAAATTGTTTGGCACTAAATATTTGAATGATGAGCATGATTGCAATGTTGTTAGTACGAATTCTTTGAATATCCGTGATGCTAATGATGATTGCACTAGTTATGATGAAAATGTCTCCTATAAACATGTCAATTTTTGTGGAGTGCATTGGGTTTGTAAGTACACACCAAATAGGGAAGATAGATATTGCAAGAGGCATAAGTACTTAGAAACTAAATTGTTGCAAGAAGAGCTAGATGAATGTGCTGAAAGATTCAATATTTTTCGCGCTCCTTGTGAACTTTGCAATGAACATGGTCATTTAAAGCTCCAATGCTATTTGTTTCATGATCAAGTCGTGTCCAAATATTGTGATAGTTTGATTACCCTTGAGCATCATAAAGAGCTTAGCCTTCTTTTGGGTTATGAAGAAATGAAACATATAACTAAGGGTATTCCAAAATTTAATCTTGATAAAATTCTTGATTTTGATCTAAAGAAAATTTATATGTATTGTGCGGAGAATTGCATTGAAAATCCTTATATTGCCAATTACCTAAAGAAAAGAAAGCAAATGGAAGATGATGAGAATACTAATGAAAGGGAAGAGACCTCCCAATCTCCTCCTATTATTTCTTATGATGAATCAGTTAACGAGGAGGAGCTTTCTATTCAACCAATCTCATCAATAAGGAGCTCAAAGAGGAAGGTTGAACCTACACATAATGTGAAAAAGAAAAAGAAAAGAAGGAGCAACAAAGGTAAAAAGGTATCCCTCCCAAATGATGTTGCTCCTACTACTCATTGTGATGATGATAATTGCTATACTTTTGGTGCTATCAATATTTTTAATAATGAGAGTGATTATGCTTATGATATGAAAGGGACCAAGCTTGTGGAAGCTATGTTTGATGAGTATGAAATATTTGAGAATATATTTGCTGAAATTAATGTTTGTCCCAAGCTTGGGGATGCTACATTTAATGAAGATGATATTTTTAGCATCCCAAGTTTTGATATGCAAAGTTGTTATGATGATAGCATGCCTCCTACCTATGATGATTATATTGATGAAAGTGGGTTCGGAAGAGTGTCAACTTTATTTAGTGATTCCACTATCTTGGGAGAGGTTTCAATCGATTATGATGAGAACGAAGTTGCTACTTATGATGATTATTGTGATGAAACTTATGCTATAAAAAGTAGTGATGATTATATTTACAAACCTTGTCATGATTATGATTACCCTTTTTCTGAAATTAATGTGGAAACAATTTTTAGTGTTCAAGTCTCTTATGATATACTCCCACTATTCCGAATGAAAAGAACTTTGCTTATGTGGAGAGTAGTAAATTTTCTATGCTTGTAGATCATGAAAAGAATGCTTTAGGTGCTGGTTATATTGTTGAATTCATTCATGATGCTACTGAAAATTATTATGAGGGAGTAACATATGCTTGTAGGAATTGCAATAATGTCAAGTTTCCTCCCTTTGTGCTTAAATTCTTGAAGCTATGCGTGTGTTACCTTCCTATGCTAGTTGATTATTGTTCCCATAAGTTGTTTGCTCACAAAATCCCTATGCATAGGAAGTGGGTTAGACTTAAATGTGCTAGTCATATTCTTCATGATGCTCCTGTTATGTTTCAGTTCTTATCTTTTATGTGAGCATCATTGCCATCATCATGCCTAGCTAAAAAGGCATTAAAGAAAAGCGCTTGTTGGGAGACAACCCAATATTTATCCTTTCTGTTTTTGTGTGTCCACATGATTATGCTACTGTAGTAATCATGTTTTATAGCTTTTGTTTCAATAAAGTTCCAAGTAGAACCTTTGGGAAGACTTGGGTGAAGTTTATGTGATCTTGCTGTGAAAAACAGAAACTTTAGCGCTCATGAGATTAGCTGCCATTTGTTAATGGAGAGTGATTTTAGGTTGATTATTTTTTAAGATGATTAATATACAAAGTTCTCAGGTCCAGCTATTTATTTCATAATTTTTGGGGTTCCAGAAGTATACGTTTTATACATATTACTACAGACTGTTCTGTTTTTGACAGATTCTGTTTTCTATGTGTTGTTTGCTTATTTTGATGCATCTATGGCTAGTATTAAGTGGTATGAACTATAGAGATGCTAGAATACAGTAGATATTACACAAATATGAATTTAGAATGAGTCCATTACAGTACCTAAGTGGTGGTTTTATTTCCTTATACTAACGGAGCTTACGAGTTTTGTTTTGAGTTTTGTGTGGTTGAAGTTTTCATGTTTTGGGTAAAGATTCGATGGACTATAGAATAAGGAGTGGAAAGAGCCTAATCTTGGTGATGTCCAAGGCACACCAAGGTAATATTCAAGGACAACCAAGCAACTAAGCTTGGGGATGCCCCGGATGGCATCCCCTCTTTCGTCTTCGTTCATCGGTAACTTTACTTGGAGCTATATTTTTATTCACCACATGATATGTGTTTCGCTTGGAGCGTCATTTTATTTTGTTAGTTTTTGCTTAATGTTAGTTATAATAATGTTTTTAATCTTTAGTTTCAATAAAAAAAAGTCAAGGATAGCCTTTGCCATGCTTATTTTGCTAGTTTGCATGTTGCTGTTTGAAAACAGAAAGTTTACCGCTGTTGAAAAAATTCCCTAGAAAAGTCAGAGCATGGTCTAACGTTGAATCTTTTTGCATATTAAGCTCTGATAAATTTATTACAGTGGGAATTTTAGTTCATAATTTTTGGAGTCAGATAAGTATTGATACTCTTGCATTCTTTACAGACTGTACTGTTTTGACAGATTGCTGTTATGGTTGCATTGTTTGCATATGTTTGCTTGTTTAATGATTCTATTTGTGGATAGGAGTATTAATTATGAAGAGGCATTTAGTATTCAATGTTGAATAATAATTTAAGTGATTTGTTACAGTAGAAAATGATAAGGTTTTGCATTGGTTTATACTAACCTATCTCAGGAGTTCTTGTTGAGTTTGTTGTGAATGAAGCTTTTGATAAAAAGAGAAACCATGATATGAGAGGAATTAAGGAGACGCAAAAGTTCAAGCTTGGGGATGCCCAAGGCACCCCAAGATAATATTTCAAGAAATCTCAAGCATCTAAGCTTGGGGATGCCCTGGTAGGCATCCCACCTTTCTTCTTCGACAACTATCGGTTAGTATCGGTTGAGCCTAAGTTTTTGCTTCTTCACACGAGTTGTGCTATCCTTGAAATGTAGTTTTCTTTAGCTTTGATTGGTGTTTGAATAAGTATCAAGATCTGAAATTCTTTAATGAGAGAGAGCCATACACAAATTGGAATTTGCTAGAATACTCTATGTGCTTCACTTATATCTTTTGAGCTTGATAGTTTTGCTCATAGTGCTTCACTTAATCCTTTTTGAGCGTAATAATTTTTGCTCTAGTGCTTCACTTAGATCTTTTAGAGCACGGTGATGGATTTGTTTTAAAGAAACTATTGATCTCTCATGCTTCACTTAGATTATTTTGAGAGTCGTTAATAGCATGGTAATTTGCTTAATGTTAATATACTTGGTATTCAAGATATGTGAAACTTTCTTTTGAGTGAATTGAATACTAAGATAAGTTTGATGCTTGATAATTGTTTAGAGATATGGAGGTGATAATATCAAATTCGTGCTAGTTGGGTGATTATGAATTTGAGAAATGCTTGTGTTGAAGTTTGCAAGTCCCGTAGCATGCACGATGGTTAAAGTTGTGTAAAAAATTTGAAAAATGAAGTGTACCTGGCTTGTGCATCCTTATGAGTGGCGGTCGGGGACGAGCTATTGTCTTTTCCTACCAATCTATCCCCCTAGGAGCATGCGCGTAGTACTTGATTTTTGATGACTTCTAAATATTTCCAATAAGTATATGAGTTCTTTTGACTAATGTTGAGTCCATGGATTATACGCACTCTCACCTTTCCGCCTTTGCTAGCCTCTTCGGTACCGTGCATTGCCCTTTCTCACCTTGAGAGTTGGCGCAAACTTCGCCGGTGCATCCAAACCCCGTGATACGATACGCTCTATCACACATAAACCTCCTTATATCTTCCTCAAAACAGCCACCATACCTACCTATTATGGCATTTCCATAGCCATTCCGAGATATATTGCCATGCAACTTCCACCATCATCATCATGACATACATTACTTTTGTCATATTGCCATTGCATGATCATGTAGTTGACATCGTATTTGTGGCAAGGCCACCATGCATTATTTTTCATACATGTCACTCTTGATTCATTGCACCATCCCGGTACACCGCCGGAGGCATTCATATAGAGTCATATCTTGTTCTAAGTTTCGAGTTGTAATCCTTATGTTGTAATCAATAGAAGTGTGATGATCATCATTATTAGAGCATTGCCCAAAAAAAGGCCAAAAGAAAAAAAATAAAGGCCCAAAAAAAAGAAAAAGAAAAAAGGGCAATGCTACTATCTCTTTTTCCACACTTGTGCTTCAAAGTAGCACCTTGTTCTTCATGTAGTGAGTCTCATATATTGTGCTTCAAAGTAGCACCTTGTTCCTCATGTAGTGAGTCTCATAAGTCGTCCTTTTTTATACTAGTGGGAATCTTTCATTATAGAACTTGGCTTGTATATTCCTATGATGGGCTTCCTCAAATGCCCTAGGTCTTCATGAGCAAGCGAGTTGGATGCACACCCGCTAGTTTTCTTTTTTGAGCATTCATAGCTCTAGTGCATCCGTTGCATGGCAATCCCTACTCCTCATGTTGACATCAATTGATGGGCATCTCCATAGCCCGTTGATTATCCTCGTCAATGTGAGACTTCCTCCTTTTTTGTCTTCTCCACACAATCCCCAACATCATATTCTATTCCACCCATAGTGATATATCCATGGCTCACCCTCATGTATTACGTGAAGGTTGAAAAAGTTTGAGATTATTTAAGTATGAAACAATTGCTTGGCTTGTCATCGGGGGTATAGAAGTTGGGAACATCTTTGTGTGACGAAAATGAAGCATAGCCTAACTATATGATTTTGTAGGGATGAACTTTCTTTTGCCATGCTATTTTGAGAAGACATTATTGCTTTAATTAGTATGCTTGAAGTATTATTACTTTTATGTCAATATGAACTTTTGTCTTGAATCTTATGGATCTGAATATTCATGTCACAATTAAGAAGATTTACATTGAAATTATGCCAAAGTATCACTCCGCATCAAAAATTCTTTTATCATTTACCTACTAGAGGACGAGTAGGAATTAAGCTTGGGGATGCTTGATACGTCTCCAACGTATCTATAATTTTTGATTGCTCCATGCTACTTTATCTACTGTTTTAGGCAATATTGGGCTTTATTATCCACTTTTATATTATTTTTGGGACTAACCTATTAACCGGAGGCCCAGCCCAGATTTGTTGTTTTATGCCTATTTCAGTGTTTCGAGGAAAAGGAATATTAGACGAAGTCAAAACGGAACGAAATCAACTGGAGAAGTTATTTTTGGAAGGAAAGCAACCCAGGGAACTTGGAGTGCACGTCAGGGGAGATACGGGCTGCCCACGAGGGTGGGGGCGCCCCCCCTGGGCGCGCCCCCCTGCCTCGTGGGACCCCCGTAGCTCCTCCGACGTACCCCATGCACCCATATATACTCTTGTGCCCTAAAACTTTCAGAACAGAAGATAGATCGGGAGTTCCGTCGCTGCAAGCCTCCAGAGCCACGAAAAACCAATCGAAGACCCTGTTCCGGCACCCTGCCGGAGGGGGGGAACCCTCATCGGTGGCCATCTTCATAATCCCGGCGCTATCCATGACGAGGAGGGAGTAGTTCACCCTCGGGGCTGAGGGTATGTACCAGTAGCTATGTGTTTGATCTCTCTCTCTCTCTCGTGTTCTCTCTCGTGTTCCCTCTATGGCACAATCTTGACGTATCCCGAGCTTTGCTATTGTAGTTGGATCTTATGATGTTTCTCCCCCTCTACTCTCTTGTGATGAATTGAGTTTCCCCTTTGAAGTTATCTTATTGGATTGAGTCTTTATGAGAACACTTGATGTATGTCTTCCTGTGATTATCTGTGGTGACAATGGGATATCATGTGCCACTTGATGTATGTTTTGGTGATCAACTTGCGGGTTTCATGACTTTGGGAACCTATGCATAGGGGTTGGCACACGTTCTTGACTCTCCGGTAGTAGCTTTGGGGCACTCTTTGAAGTACTTTTATGTTGGTTGGATGAATCTGAGATTGTGTGGTGCATATCGTATAATCATGCCCATGGATACTTGATGTGACAATGGAGTATCTAGGTGACATTAGGGTTTTGGTTGATTTGTGTCTTAAGGTGTTATTCTAGTACGAACTCTTTTATAGATCGATCCGAAAGAATAACTTTGAGGTGGTTTTGTACCCTACCATAATCTCTACGTTTGTTCTCCGCTATTAGTGGCTTTGGAGTGACTCTTTGTTGCATGTTGAGGGCTTGTTATATGATCTATCTATGTTATTATTGTTGAGAGAACTTGCACTAGTGAAAGTATGAACCCTAGGCCTTGTTTCCTATCATTGCAATACCGTTTATGCTCACTTTTATCGCTCATTACCTTGCTGTTTTTATTATTTCAGATTACAATTACCTTTATCTACTATCTATTTTGCACTTGTATCTTCATCTCTTCGCCGAACTAGTGCACCTATACAATTTACCATTGTATTGGGTGTGTTGGGGACACAAGAGACTCTTTGTTATTTGGTTGCAGGGTTGTTTGAGAGAGACCATCTTCATCCTACGCCTCCTACGGATTGATAAACCTTAGGTCATCCACTTGAGGGAAATTTGCTACTGTCCTACAAACATGTGCACTTGCAGGCCCAACAACGTCTACAAGAAGAAGGTTGTGTAGTAGACATCAGAGGGATAAACTCAAGCAATATGATATAAACCCCATCTTTTTATCCTCGATGGCAACAATACAATACGTGCCTTGCAACCCTTTTTGTCACTGGGAAAGGATACCGCAAGATTGAACCCAAAGCTAAGCACTTCTCCCATGGCAACAAAGATCAATCTAGTAGGCCAAACCGAACTGATATTTCGAAGAGACTTGCAAAGATAACTCAATCATACATAAAAGAATTCAGAGAAGATTCAAATATTTCTCATAGATAAACTTGATCATAAACCCACAATTCATCGGATCTCAACAAACACACCGCAAAAAGAGTTTACCTCGAATAGATCTCCACAAGAGAGGGGGAGAACATTGTATTGAGATCCAAAAAGAGAGAAGAAGCCATCTAGCTAATAACTATGGACCCGAAGGTATGTGGTAAACTACTCACAACTCATCGGAGGGGCTATTGTGTTGATGTAGAAGCCCTCCGTGGTGGATTCCCCCTTCGGCAGAACGCCGACGACGGCTCCAAGATGGGATCTCGCGGATACAGAAGGTTACGGTGGCGGAAATATTTCTTCGGTGCCTCCCTGGATGTTTTCGGGGTACATAGGTATATATAGGAGGAAGAAGTATGTCGGTGGCCGCTCGAGGGGCCCAGGAGACATGGGGGCGCGCCCAGGAGGGGTGGGCGCACCCTCCTATCTCCTGGCCGCCTCGATTGCTTCTTGACTTGCACTCCAAGTCCTCTGGATCACATTCGTTCCAAAAATCACGCTCCTGAAGGTTTCATTCCGTTTGGACTCTGTTTGATATTCCTTTTCTTCAAAATACTGAAATAGGCAAAAAAAACAGCAATACGGGTTGGGCCTCTCGTTAGTAGGTTAGTCCCAAAAATGATATAAATGTGTAAAATAAAGCCCATAAACATCCAAAAGGGGTAATATAATAGCATGGAACAATCAAAAATTATAGATACGTTGGAGACGTATCAAGCATCCCCAAGCTTAATTCCTGCTCGTCCTCGAGTAGGTAAATGATAAAAACAGAATTTTTGATGTGGAATGCTACCTAGCATAATTCTCAATGTAATTTTCTTTATTGTGGCATGAATGTTCAGATCCAAATGATTCAAGATAAAAGCTTATAAAACATAAAAATAATAATACTTTGAAGCATACTAACAAATTATCATGTCCTATCAAAAGAGCATAGCCAAAGAAAGCTTATCCCTACAAAACCATATAGTTAGGCCATGCTTCATTTTCATTACACAAAATACTCCCATCATGCACAACCCCGGTGACGAGCCGAGTAATTGGTTCATACTTTTTAACGCGCTCCAGCTTTTTTCAACTCTTACGCAATACATGAGCGCAAGCCATGGACATAGCACTATGGTGGTATATGGTGGTGGTTGTAAGGACAAAAGGGAGAAGATAGTCTCACATCAACTAGGCGTATCAACGGGCCATGGAGATGCCCATTAATAGATATCAATGTGAGTGAGTAGGGATTGCCATGCAATGGATGCACTAGAGCCATAAATGTGTGAAAGCTGAACAAAAGAAACTAAGTGGGTGTGCATCCAACTTGCTTGCTCACGAAGACCTAGGGCATTTTGAGGAAGCCCATCATTGGAATATACAAGCCAAGTTCTATAATGAAAAATTCCCACTAATATATGAAAGTGACAACATAGGAGACTCTCTATCATGAAGATCATGGTGCTATTTTGAAGCACAAGTGTGGAAAAGAGATAGTACCAATTGTCCCTTCTCTCTTTTTCTCTCATTTTTTTCTTTTCTTTTTTTTCTTTGGCCTTTCTTTTTTTTTCTTTTTTTTTCTTTTTGGCCTTTCTCTCTTTTTTTTTTGTAAAGTCCGAAGTCTCATCCCGACTTGTGGGGGAATCATAGTCTTCATCATCCTTTCCTCACTGGGACAATGCTCTAATAATGAAGATCATCACACTTTTATAGATTTACAACTCAAGAATTACAACTCAAAGCTAGAACAAGATATGACTCTATATGAATGCCTCCGGCGGTGTACAGGGATATGCAATGAATCAAGAGCGACATGTGTGAAAATTATGAAGGTGGCTTTGCCACAAATACGATGTCAACTACATGACCATGCAAAGAGCAATATGACAATGATGGAGCGTGTCATAATAAATGGAACGGTGGAAAGTTGCATGGCAATATATCTCGGAATGGCTATGGAAATGCCATAATAGGTAGGTGTGGTGGCTGTTTTGAGGAAGGTAAATAATGGGTGCATGCTACCGGCGAAAGTTGGGCGGTATAATAGAGGCTAGCTAAATGGAAGGATGAGTGTGCGTATA
Organism: Triticum dicoccoides; assembly: GCF_002162155.2. NCBI lineage: Eukaryota > Viridiplantae > Streptophyta > Magnoliopsida > Poales > Poaceae > Triticum > Triticum dicoccoides. The sequence continues at coordinate 652,200,317 of NC_041386.1, read as the reverse complement.
TCCATGGACTCACATTAGTCATAAAGAACTCATATACTTATTGCAAAAGTCTACTTAGCCCTCGAAGCAAAGTACTACTACGCATGCCCCTAGAGGGATATATTGGTAGGAAAAGACCACCGCTCGTCCCCGACTGCCACTCATAAGGAAGACAATCAAAAGAGCACCTCATGCAACAAATTTGTCACACAACTTTTACCATATGTGCATGCTACGGGACTTGCCAACTTCAACACAAGTATTTCTCAATTTCATAATTACCCACTAGCATGACTCTAACATTACTACCTTCATATCTCAAAACAATTATCAAGCATCAAATTGATCCTAGTGTTTAATGCACTTTCTATGATAGTGTTTATTATACCCAACTTGGATGCTCATCATTCTAGGACCAAATTCATAACCATAGCAAATACCATGCTATTCTAAGAGACTCTCAAAATAATATAAGTGAAGCATGAGAGACTAGAAATTTCTACAAAATTAAGCCACCGCCGTGCTCTAAAAGATATAAGTGAAGCACTAGAGCAAATACTATCTAGCTCAAAAGATATAAGTGAAGCACATAGCATATTCTAATAAACTCTAATCAAGTGGGTTTCTCCCAAAAGGTGTGTACAGCAAGGATGATTGTGGTAAACTAAAAAGCAAAGACTAATATAATACACGATGCTCCAAGCAAAACACATATCATGTGGCGAATAAAAATATAGCTCCAAGTAAAGTTACCAATGAACGAAGACGAAAGAGGGGATGCCTTCTGGGGGCATCCCCAAGCTTAGGCTCTTGGCTATTCTTGAATATCTTGGAGTGCCATGGGCATACCCAAGCTTAGGCTTTTGCCACTCCTTATTCCATAGTCCATCAAATCTTTACCCAAAACTTGAAAACTTCACAACACAAAACTCAACAGGAAATCTCATAAGCTCCGTTAGTGCAAGAAAGAAAAACCACCACATAAGGTACTGCAATGAACTCATTCTTTATTAATATTGGTGTTAAACCTACTGTATTCCAAGTTCTCTATGGTTCATACCCTTACATACTAGCCATAGACGCATCAAAATAAGCAAACAACACACGAAAGGCAGAATCTGTCAAAAACAGAACAATCTGTAGCACTCTGTAACTTTTGGTTACTTCTGGAACTCAAAAAATCCTACCAAAATAGTAAGTCCTAAACAATTTGTCTATTTATCTACAGCAAAAATAATCAACGCAAAAGCACGTTTCTGTGATTTATTGAATTTTTCTCATGAGCGTGAAGTTTTTGTTTTTCAGCAGAATCAAATTTACTCATATCATAGGTTATCCTATAGGTTCTACTTGGCACAAACACTAAATAAAACAAGAAAACACATATAAAAAGAAAGTAGAAGCAAAATTAATTACTAAACAGGAACAAAAACAAAAAATACAAACAAAATTGGGTTGCCTCCCAACTAGCGCTATCGTTTAACGCCCCTAGCTAGGCATAAAAGCGAAGATAGATCTAAGTAGTGCCATCTTTGGCACTTGATTCATATGTAGCTCGCACGATAGATTCATAAGGTAATTTGACTTTCTTTCTTGGAAAGTGCTCCATGCCTTTCTTTAATTGAAATTGGAATCTAATATTCCCTTCTTTCATATCAATAATCGCACCAATCGTTCTAAGGAAAGGTCTACCAAGAATAATAGGGCAAGAAAGATTGCAATCTATATCAAGAACGATAAAATCTGCGGGCACCAAATTTCTATTTGCAACAATGAGAACATCATTGATCCTTCCCATTGGCTTTTTAATGGTGGAATCCGCAAGGTGCAAATTTAAAGAGCAATCATCAAGATCATGGAAACCTAGAATATCACATAAAGTTTTCGGAATCGTGGAAACACTAGCACCCAAATCACACAAAGCAAAACACTCATGATATTTAATTTTAATATTTATAGTATGTTCCCACTCATCATTAAGTTTTCTAGGTATAGAAACTTCCAAATTAAGTTTTTCATCAAAAGATTGCATCAAGGCATCAATGATATGTTTGGTAAAAGCTTTATTTTGACTATAAGCATGAGGAGAATTAACAACGGATTGCAACAAGGAAATACAACTTTCTAAAGAACAATTATCATAATCAAATTCCTTGAAATCCGAGATAGTGGGTTCAATACTATTTAAAGTCATGACCTCTCCAATCCCACTTTTACCAAATTTAGCATCAAGATCTAAAAACTCCGAATTCTTGGGACGCCTTCTAAATAAAGTTGACTCATCTCCAGTCCCATTATTATCAAGATTCATATTGAAAAACAAAGATCTAATAGGAGACACATCAATAACTTTAAGATCTTCATCATTATTTTCATGGAAACTAGAAGAACACGCCTTTTACAAAGCAATCTTTCTTAGCACGCAATCTAGCGGTTCTTTCCTTGCACTCATCAATGGAAATTCTCATGGATTTGAGAGACTCATTGATATCCTGCTTAGGAGGAGTAGATCTAAGTTTAAGAGAATCAACATCAAGCGAAAGTCTATCAACGTTCCTAGCCAAATCATCAACTTTGAACAATTTTTCTTCAAGCAAAGCATTAAAATTCTTTTGACAAATCATAAATTCTTTCACACTATTCTCAAAATCAGAGGGAATCTTATTAAAATTACCATAAGAATTATTGTAGGAATTTACATAATTATTAGAGGAATTACTAGGGAACGGTCTAGAATTAAAGTTTCCACTATAAGCATTGTTTCCAAAACTATTCCTACCAACAAAATTCACATCCATAGATTCATTATTATTCTCAATCAAAGTACACAAAGGCATATCATTGGGGTCAAGAGGAGTATTTTTAGTAGCAAACAACTTCATAAGTTCATCCATCTTTCCACTCAAAACATTGATTTCTTCTATAGCATGCACTTTTTTACTAGAAGATCTTTCGGTGTGCCATTGAGAATAATTAGACATAATATTATCAAGAATTTTTGTAGCATCTCCTAACGTGATTTCCATAAACGTGCCTCTCGCGGCCGAATCTAAAAGATTTCTTGAAGCAAAGTTCAAACCGGCATAAAATTTTTGTATGATCATCCATAAATTCAAACCATGAGTAGGGCAATTGCGAATCATCAATTTCATTCTTTCCCAAGATTGGGCAACATGCTCATGATCAAGTTGTTTAAAATTCATAATATCGTTCCTAAGAGTGATAATCTTAGCGGGAGGAAAATACTTAGAGATAAAAGCATCTTTGCACTTGTTCCAAGAATCAATACTATTTTTAGGCAAAGACGAAAACCAAACTTTAGCACGATCTCTAAGTAAAAATGGGAATAACTTCAATTTAACAATATCAGTATCCGTATCTTTCTTCTTTTGCATATCACACAAATCAACAAACTTATTTAGATGAGTAGCGGCATCTTCACTAGGAAGGCTGGCAAATTGATCTTTCATAACAAGATTCAGCAAAGCAGTATTGATTTCACAAGACTCAACATCATTAAGAGGAGCAATCGGAGTACTACGGAAATCATTATTATTGGTATTGGAGAAATCACACAATTTGGTATTATCTTGCGCCATGGCAACAAGTAACCCAACACACAAGCAAACAAAAAAGACAAGCGAAGAAGAGAGAGAGATTGGGAAACATAGGGAAAATAAAACGGCAATGGTGAAGTGGGGGAGAGGAAAATGAGAGGTAAATGATAAATAATGTAAATGCAAGGGAGATGAGTTTGTGATGGGTACTTGGTATGTCTTGACTTGAGCGAAGACCTCCCCGGCAACGGCGATAGAAATCCTTCTTGCTACGTCTTGAGCTTGCGTTGGTTTTCCTTGAAGACGAAAGGGTGGTGCAGCAATAGTAGCGTAAGTATTTCCCTCAGTTTTTGAGAACCAAGGTATCAATCCAGTAGGAGGTTCCTCAAAAGTCCCACGCACCTACACAGACAAACAAAGAACTCGCAACCAACGCAATAAAGGGGTTGGCAATCCCTTCACGACCACTTGCGAAAGTGAGATCTGATAGAGATAGTATGATAATATAAATATATTTTTGGTATTTTATAATATAGATGCAAAAAGTAAAGATGCAAATAAAAGTAGATTGAAAGCTTATATGATAAAAGATAGACCCGGGGGCCATAGGTTTCACTAGTGGCTTCTCTCAAGATAGCATAAGTATTACGGTGGGTGAACAAATTACTGTCGAGCAATTGATAGAAAAGTGAATCATTATGAGATTATCTAGGCATGATCATGTATATAGGCATCACGTCCGTGACAAGTAGACTGCCTCCTGCCTGCATCTACTACTATTACTCCACACATCGATCGCTATCCAGCATGCATCTAGAGTATTAAGTTCATAAGAACAGAGTAACGCATTAAGAAAGATGACATGATGTAGAGGGATAAACTCAAGCAATATGATATAAACCCCATCTTTTTATCCTCGATGGCAACAATACAATACGTGCCTTGCAACCCTTTCTGTCACTGGGTAAGGACACCGCAAGATTGAACCCAAAGCTAAGCACTTCTCCCATGGCAAGAAAGAACAATCTAGTAGGCCAAACCAAACTGATAATTCAAAGAGACTTGCAAAGATAACTCAATTACATAAAAGAATTCAGAGAAGATTCAAATATTTCTCATAGATAAACTTGATCATAAACCCACAATTCATCGGATCTCGACAAACACATCGCAAAAAGAGTTTACATCGAATAGATCTCCACAAGAGAGGGGGAGAACATTGTATTGAGATCCAAAAGGAGAGAAGAAGCCATCTAGCTAATAACTATGGACCCGAAGGTCTGTGGTAAACTACTCACAACTCATCGGAGGGGCTATGGTGTTGATGTAGAAGCCCTCTATGGTGGATTCTCCCTCCGGCAGAACGCCGACGACGGCTCCAAGATGGGATCTCGCGGATACAGAAGGTTACGGTGGCGGAAATATTTCTTCAGTGCCTCCCTAGATGTTTTCAGGGTACGTAGGTATATATAGGAGGAAGAAGTATGTCGGTGGCCGCTCGAGGAGCCTAGGAGACAGGGGGCGCGCCCAGGAGGGGTGGGCGCGCCCTCCTATCTCCTAGCCACCTCGATTGCTTCTTAACTGGCACTCCAAGTCCTCTGTATCACGTTCGTTCCAAAAATCATGCTCCCGAAGGTTTCATTCCGTTTGGACTCCATTTGATACTCCTTTTCTTCGAAATACTGAAATAGTCAAAAAAAACAGCAATACGGGCTGGGCCTCCGGTTAGTAGGTTAGTCCCAAAAATGATATAAATGTGTAAAATAAAGCCCATAAACATCCAAAAGGGGTAATATAATAGCATGGAACAACCAAAAAATATAGATACGTTGGAGACGTATCACTAGGTAGTATGGATCAGGGTGGAAGATAGTATGAAGCCAAACAGACAATAATCTTCACACAGTGAAGTCAAACAGATCAGGCAAGCAGGCATAGACTTCATGAAGACAAACTATAAGTAAGGTGAGAGAGGTAGGATAGAACCAGTTGCTCATATATGACAAGGGGTTTGTTGGACCAGTTCCAGTTGCTGTGACAACTGTACGTCTGGTTAGGGAGGCTGAGATTCAACTCAGAAGACCGTGTCTTCACCTTATTCCCCTTGAGCTAAGAACACTTAGTCCTCGCCCAATCACTCTGCTAAGTCTTCAAGGGAGACTTCCAAACCTTCACAGACTTCATTCACCGGCAATCCACAATGACTCTTGGATGCTCAGAATGCGACGCCTAACCGGCTGGAGGATTCACAGTCCTCAAGTGTAATAAGTCTTTAGATCACGGACAGAAAGACTTCAGTGATGCCTAACACTCTTTGGCTCTGGGTGTTTTGGGCTTTGTCCTCGCAAGGATTCTCTCTCAAAGGCTTCAGAGGTGGGTTGCTCTCAAACGACAAAAGTCGTGCACTAACTCTGAGCAGCCACCAATTTATGGTGTAGGGGGTGGGCTATTTATAGCCAGGAGGCAACCCAACCTGATATGTCCAGAATGACCCTGGGTCACTAAGGAACTGACATGTGTCCAACGGTCAGATTTCAAACACACGCGGCAGCTTAGCTTGGGCTACAAGCCAAGCTGACTTATCCAGCTCTTGATAAGATTTGCTCTCATTGTCTTCGCTCGAAGACATAGGATTTGGTTGAGCATCACATCAGTCACTCTGACTTTGTTGACTTGGACCACACTTAACAGTATGGTGGTTCCTATGACTCAACAAAGAAGAAAAGGAAACTACGAAACAACTATGTCTTTGCACTCTATAGTCTTCACACGATGTCTTCTCTTGTCATAGTCTTAAATGTGAATGTCTTCACAGACGACCATTGTCTTCAATGTCTTCACACATTTTTAGGGGTCATCTCTGGTAGGTAAACCAAATCAATATGGGACTACTACCTGTGTTATCCTGCAATTCTCACAAACACATTAGTCCCTCAACCTGGTTTGTCGCCAATACTCCAAACCAACTAGGAGTGGCACTAGATGCACTTACACATTCGAAGAAGTTGTGAGTTTGAGGGGAGATTAGGAACACAATAGTTTTGAGCTCCTCCATTCGGTGCAGATCCCACTAGCATCACAAAAGTAAGTAGTGTATTGATGAGGATTAGTGTGATGACCCGTGTCAGTATTAATTTAGATAATGACACTAGTCATTAGTTTATTTATTGACAAAATCTAATCTTGTCAAATAATAGCCTATGCCAGAGATTTGCAATAGGGAAACAACTATAGATGGTCATTTATATTACAATACTATACCACAAAGGGCTCAAGTAGGCTTCTCACAAGTTTGCCAAATTATTACATCTTCAAGCACTGGAGTTCCAACTAGCAATACTAAATACATAGTGATAAGATAGGTCTTGAATTACATAACTTTAGATCACAAGATATTTATTCATCCCAACCTTGGCATCAAGATCATACATATCACTTGATGGATCCACATCTAGGTCCCCTATATAGTTGTAGCCATCACCATTTCTCCCCTCACCTAGTCTAGTAGGAATCTCATACAAGGTTTGCTCTAAGAAAGAGGAAACTAATAACAAGAATGAGTACAAAGTAACCAACAAGCATAAATAGCATAATGCAACACCTATGATAGTGTATCTTCAACCAACAAGTCCTACCTCAACTCAACACCCTTAAAATAAAACTTGATGTAGAAAAAGATCTAGTTAAATTTATAAAAGCTACTATAACCACTTGTATCGCGAGATAGAATCGCATATAGGTTCCTGTAGGTTCAATCCAAGAGATAGACATGATCATGATTTATTTGGCATTGCGCAGGCTGTATCTCTTTACTCACATAAACTAGTTTTTATTGTTATCACAATCCATCGTATGCGAGACCTATTCAGAGTTCAAAGCCTTTTCCCTAGACGTTGTGTCAAGCAAGATACTCGACAGTCCACCAACGTGTATTGTGAATGCACCCACCTGACATTAGCTAGGGATTTCATCACCCAATCTAGTACTACATACACATGCGGATCGTAAAATGACTAGATAGGCAATAGACCTTACCCGCCATTAATTAAACAACTTTATGGTCGTTACAAGGACGATCCAAGATTTATAGTCATAGAAATGATTAAAATAAATGTAATTTGTACAAAACTTTTATACCTATTTTTTTGCGATGCTATAGTCTTAACGAGTATAGCTTAGTTTCACGCTTAACATTATTGCTAAATATTAGTTACAGTGCACTTTATTACGCAATTGTAATGTAATACATGCTTTGTGCTAAACTGAAGATGTATTTCATAACTCCTGGAACTATTTTCGACAATTACGCAATTGTAATGTAATACATGCTTTGTGCTAAACTGAAGATGTATTTCATAACTCCTGGAACTATTTTCGACAATCACATCAACACATAGTGCAGATGTAGTTGTGTGTGATAGTGTATATATTAATATTCTTAAATATCATAGTAGAGATCCCTCGAGCGTATGCTTAAGAAATATCTCAATAACAATTTCTAGTGTATGACTAGGTTATTAAATTTACGAAAACCTCAATACTAATTCTTGGTATTTTCGTGGTCAAATGTGTCTTGCAAATATCGATGTGTTCAATATCACTTTAACATCATGTGCATGCTATGTACTTTGTGTTGAAATGTCATATTTTATAGTAATCATTGAGGAACATATGGATACTATTGATTCTACTACTTCTACATACAAATGATTTGATCATTTGATATGCTCACCGGCAATGTACTTGGTATCATCTGGTGTATGACCGTGCTTGCTGACGATTAGTGCACTACCCATCTCATGTGTTCTCGTTATTGAGGAAAATATCTTCTGGAACCATAAGATTTCTAACATAGTGCATCCACCATTATTCCCTTGACACATAGTACATGCCATGTAGTGGTCTTGTCAGGGGAATGAGGCCTAGGCACACAAGCAAGGTATTCTATTCCGACTAGATATTTGGTACTCACCGAGAGTGTTGATGATAGAGTCTAAGCCATGCATTAATAAAAAAGAATTTTAGTTTACATATATTTCAGTATCATCTATAAAACGCTCATTAAAGAAAGATTTGCATCCTAAATAAACTCACCGCCACTCATTTTGTTTCTACATGATATACACTATTGGTTTGTGATGTGGACTTTCTACTACACATTGAGCCTTTAAAAAAATATTCAATAGTATCTCGCGCTCAATGGATAGTAGCTTTTAATACTCAGTAGCATCTTGAGCTCAGCGGATAATAGTTAATAACCTGCACTCGATTACATTACGACCAAATCCATTTCCCCATAATTTATTGTCTCCGTCTCAATGCAGAGATGATCAATACTGAATCTGGCTTCTAAAGGACCCAGGAGCAAAAATCTTCATCATATGAGCAAACATTCCACTGCAACTTTAGGCTATGGAAACTCATCATATACTAGGTTGTGCGTGCTTTGCTGCGCCATTTGTCTTGTGGGGATTTCGTAATTTTATTACTTGGTTTAGCGCGTAAGGGAGATGATGGTGCATGGTTTCTTTATAATGTGATATTTTGGTGGGCCTTTTTTAAAGATGTGATTCTATGTTATCTGCTAATCAACGCAGATGTATGTGGAATTTTCTTTTGCATTGGTGACCACATGCAACATATTGGTGCTATAGTGTCCATTGGTAATGATTCCCTTTTGCCTGGTGATGAGAGAGTGCGCAGGACTCATGTGTTTTTGTAGGTTGGTTGTTGCCGATTGATTTGAAAATTTATTTAGTCGGTCAAACTCATGAATGAAATTCAAAATTAGACACCTCAATCACAATTGTTCAACCAGTAGAAATTGTGAACCAAATCTGAAATTGAACACCTCAATTAAATAAAAGCTACAAACCAAGTTGAAAATAACCTCAATCAAAATCGTGAATAAAATCCGAAATTAAACTCCTCGATTGAACCAAATTGACAAACATACATGTTCCATAATACTAAGCCTCACTAAAATAAATTGCAGCAAATTTCGAAGCAATCGTGCAGAGTTACGATTGTGCTTACGGTCAAGTACGATATCTTCTTGATAGTACATGTGGTAAAGTTCAGTGGGGTGAAGAAAATATCCAACGGCCGACACTCTTCATCCAGCCATCAATATTCAAAGTTATTCATGGGCTACCGTCGTGGTATAGAAAAGGAACCTAAACTAGGAAATTTGGAAAAAAACAATATTTAAAAAATTCAATAAATTAGAAACCAAGTGCAAGTCTGCAGGGGTCCTTATCCACATCTGTCTGCCAGCGCAGCATGGCATCAGAGCAGACGAGCACGAGACTCCCGTGGAAAATACTTTCGAGCTCAATCAATATCCGCTGGAGCTTCCGTGCGGGAGTGTTCCTCCGTCAGTATACAGAGAGGCATCGCACACTCTGACACAGACTGCTCACTCCACTGTCCACCCCCCACCGGCCCATCCATCATCGTCGTCATCCGCCGGAGATGCTCGGCCGACTGGCCGCGCGGCGGCCCCGCCTAGGCAGCGCCCGCGCCGCCGCTGCCTACCGCTCCTCGGCGGCGGCAGCCTCCTCCTCGGTCCTGCCCGACGCGCTCGACCGGAGCTCCGACGCCTACGCCCGCAACGCCGCCGCCGTCGGCGGCCTCCTCTCCGACCTGCGCTCCCGCGTCTCCCAGGTGCGTGCGCGCGCGCGTGCCGCCGGTCTCTTTACCCTTGCATTACCCGACACCTTCCCTCTCTCTCTCTCTCTCCTGACGAGGCGGAGGGCGCTGCCGCTGCAGGTGCTGGGCGGCGGAGGAGCGGGGGCGGTGAAGCGGAACGAGGGGCGGGGGAAGCTGCTCCCCAGGGACCGCATCGACCGCCTGCTCGACCCGGGGGCCTCCTTCCTCGAGCTCTCTCAGGTCAGCCATCGCCCATCAGTGAGACAGACCCCTTTTCCTCCCGGTGACCAGTTTTATCAAGCGACGGCGTTAAGGAAATTGTACTGCATGTTGGTCTGCTCATCCTAGTTATCATCGCTAGTTTGGCCATTGGACTAGCTGCCATTTTGATTCCTGAAAAACGTGACTGAATTTTTCACCCTGCAGCTCTAAAATGTATAGTTTCTTATAGTTACCATTTCCATTTGAGAAAACGGGACCGAGTTTTTCACCCCGCGGCTTTAAAAAGCGAGTGGCCGTTTAACTATTTTTTAGAGTAATCTTTTTTCCCTCGAAGAACACGTAGCTCTATTTTTTGTATGCATCCTGATTTTCTAAATAGCTTTCTAATTTAATAGAGTAGCATGGATTTGACTTATGCACTAGTATATCAACTTTTATAACAGATCTGATCTTTTCTGCAAAAAAAAAAAAGACACTGGATGCAAGTCTCAGTACGATATTCGTTTATGTGAAATAATTGACCAGAACACCATTGTCTTCCCACCCATATCGTTATCCTGCAGCCAACTGCCCCTAACTATTCAGACATGCCATTATCTGGTAGGATGCTTCAGAATAGAAACAAATGTTTTCATAGTTGTCCAACTTGTTGTGGGCTATGAGCTGCTGATGATACTTTTCGCAATAAAGCTTGCAGGATCTGATGTTTACGAGGAAGCATTACCATCAGCGGGAATAATTACTGGCATAGGGCCTGTTCATGGACGACTATGTATGTTTGTGGCCAATGACCCAACTACAAAGGGGGGTACATACTATCCTATCACTGTCAAAAAGCATCTGCGGGCGCAGGAAATAGCTTCTGAATGTAAATTGCCCTGCATATATCTTGTTGACAGTGGAGGTGCTAATCTCCCCAAGCAGGCAGAAGTTTTCCCCGACCGTGATAATTTTGGTCGAATATTCTACAATCAAGCTAAGATGTCCGCAGATGGTATTCCTCAGATTGCTGTAGTTTTAGGTTCTTGTACTGCTGGCGGGGCTTATATTCCTGCAATGGCTGATGAAAGTATAATAGTTAAGGGAAATGGAACAATATTTCTAGCTGGTCCACCCCTTGTAAAGGTTAGTATTTTCTGTCCACAATCTTGACAAATATCTAAATTACATTTCCAAGTCTAAATGGCCAATTCTGCAGGCTGCTACAGGGGAGGAGATATCTGCTGAGGACCTTGGTGGAGCATCAGTGCATTGTAAAATATCAGGAGTCTCTGATCATTTTGCACAAGGTATATTTTAACATAAATTGCTGTATAATACGACTCGAATACTGCTCTTTTAGATATAACAAATGGAGGATCGTCTGCTTAATTTCTTAAAAGATGCATTTCCGGCAAGCTTTTAGTGTAAAAGTTCTGCTTCTTTCTGTTATTATTTCTTTTTCCATGTTCTACATCCACGGTGGTACGCGTCCAGCTTGGTGGTTCCAGAAAAAGAAGTATTAACAAGTACCTTATTAGATGTCGTCTCTGAGCATTCTATGGAGATTGGAGAGTACTGTTTGTTTCTACCCTGATATATTTGATCACGCAAATAGTTTCCAGACCCTTGTTTGTTTCTTCCCTGATATATTTGATCACGCAAATAGTTTCCAGACCCTTGTTTGTTTCTTCCCTGATATATTTGATCATGCAAATAGTTTCCAGACCCTGATATTTTGCATTTTATTGTCACTCATTGGATGTTTCTATCTTAAACCATAGATGACCCTCTTATGTATCATTTTTTTCTAGACATATTAGTTGGATGTTGTTGCGACATCTTAGACATCTTCTGCACTGTAAATTGCAATAGATGAACACCATGGTCTTGCACTGGGAAGGAACGTTGTGAAGAACCTCCATTTGGCCGCTAAAGAAACAAGTAGACACAATTCTGCTTGTGATTACCAAGAACCATTGTATGATGTACAGGAACTTCGCTCAATTGCACCAGCTGATACGAAGCAATCTTTTGACATTCGCTCAATAATAGCTCGTATAGTCGATGGAAGTGAATTTGATGAATTCAAAAAATTGTATGGAACAGTAAGGATTTCTCTTATGCTTGATTATCCTTTGCATTCTGTATTGTGCGTTGTGCAACTCAAATCTGTTTCATTTTGCATTTACGCAGACACTAGTGACTGGTTTTGCAAGGATATGCGGGCAGCCAGTTGGAATTATTGGAAACAATGGCATTTTATTTACCGAGTCGGCACTAAAGGGTACCCACTTCATTGAGTTGTGTGCTCAACGCAATATTCCTTTGATATTCCTTCAAAATATTTCTGGGTTCATGGTATGGCATCTTCTTTACTTTTCAGTTCATTCTTTCATTCCAATTCATGTTCAAAATATTGTCCTTTCCCACCTCGTATTCATCTACAAAACATTGTATTTCCGTTATCATGGAAAGTGGTTTAGCTCGGTTCAATATTTTTTAATTCATGTTCATAAATAAAGTGACCTAATTGATATTGCGAACATCCCTCACCTCACAAGTTGGCTTTTGACGGTGAAAAGACCCTTTATGACACAACAGTTGTTATGAAAGCATGGTTCCAACTTCCAACAGCAGCAACAAAAAGCATGGTTCCAACATACTACCTCCGTCCGGAAATACTTGTCATCAAAATGAATAAAAGAGGATGTATCTAGATGTATATTAGTTCTAGATACATCCATTTTTATCCATTTTGATGACAAGTATTTTCGGACGGAGGGAGTATCTGGCATGATGGAGTCTAGTGTTTGAAGGCCTAATGGACCATGGGTGCCTGAGGGACCATCCATGTATTTTGAAGGGGCATGTCAGCCACATACAGTGGCGGCTACACACAGTTTATGATGTCAAGTTGTTAACTAACACCACAACTGGTGGAGAACACTCATAATTTTTTGTATTCATCACATAACTCATACAATCATCAAGAGTTTGGTTGGTTGACATCACAAGGTCAAAGGTCTAGCACTGCCACTGCACAGAGACCGCCCATCTACAGTAAAGGGGCAGATTGGGGCACAAATGAGTAAAGGGGCAGATTGTTGGAATAGTCCGATATTGGTTGCACGAGGGAAAGAGACCTAAGAACTCTAACGTCACAAGCTAGCTTCTGGGGATGAGAAAATCCTTTACAGTCCAACAATATGAATTGCATACATACTTCCTCCATCCCAAAATAAGTGTCGCAACTTTGTACAAAGTTTTACTAAGGTTAAGACATCTTGTCATCAAAGTTGTACTAAGGGGATACTAAAGTTTGAACATAACAGTTGGTTTTATTTTGGAGTACGAGCCTTCTAACCTTTTGCAGTGATAATGTTTAATAGGTTGGGTCGAAATCTGAAGCAAGTGGAATTGCGAAAGCTGGAGCAAAAATGGTTATGGCAGTTTCCTGTTCAAAGGTCAGACATTTCTACTGTTTCCCATTCTTGGTCTTAATAAACTAGCGGCCTGGTCTTGCTTTCTTCCGCATTTACACAGCATGCCACATGACATAGCATGAGTAGAGCAGAGTAGCACTTTGGTCTATTTGTTTTCTTTTCTTTTTTCTCTCTTTCTCCTTTTAGTTTTTCGTATGTTCTCGTTGGGTATCATATCTAGCCTACCCCAACTTGCTTGGGACAAAATGCTATTATGGAATCTATAGCTAGTCCTGTATTTTTATCTACATCTAAAATTCTATAAAATTATATGGATAGCATGACCCTATATATCTATATTTCTGTACAGGTTCCTAAAATTACCATAATTGTCGGTGGAAGTTTCGGTGCTGGGAATTATGGAATGTGTGGACGTGCATACAGCCCGAATTTTTTGTTCATGTGGCCAACTGCTAGGATATCTGTTATGGGTGGCATTCAGGTAAGACCTTTGGACCTGTCATTGGCTTCAAATTGTCTTACTCTTTTACTAGTATCATTACCTGGTAAGGATGCCACAAATGTAACTCTTGGTATCAATTCCCTTGAAGCCTAGGGACATAGGTTATTAGGCAGCATTAGTAGTCCAAAATGTGAAAAATCTCAGCTGTTACTCAGCTGCAAACAAAAGTAGCCAGCATGCTACACTTTGTTGCAGAAACATTGTGCACGGTTGTTAGAAACATTTCCGTAAGGCGCAACCAGGCAAAACAAAAGCAGAACGGCGGAATACCACTGTGAAAGCAAAGCATGCTCTCAGTCCATCAAAATACTTTTTTTGGGTGTCTCCTAGGCATGTGCACTGGACATTAAGAGGGAAAGCTGCGGTAGCATATGCCGATCATGTTCTTGTACACGTGAACATATTTGCACTGGTTTCTTATGGGTATGCTAAGCCTCAAGCAAGAGCCAAGCTACCACTGGTTTTAACACATCTTTCTCTTGAACCTTTTCAGGCAGCTGGTGTTCTCGCCCAAATAGAGAAGAACAACAGGAAAAGGCAAGGAGTGGAGGTATAGTGCATCATTTATATTGGATTCAGTAAACATAAAACAAATACTGGTAGAAGATGAGACTTTCTTTGTTATGCAGTGGACCAAGGATGACGAAGAAGCCTTCAAAGCCAAAGTCGTCGAGGCTTATGACAAAGAAGGAAGCCCGTACTACTCGACCGCTAGGCTTTGGGACGACGGGATCATAGATCCCGCCGATACCAGACGGGTCCTAAGCCTTTGCCTCTCTGCTTCGGCCAAGCCGGTTCCAGAAGACACGAAATATGGCGTGTTTCGAATGTAATTATGTAAATCGTGTATAGTACACATGTCACAGCCCTGTAAAATAAAACTTGCTTTAATGCTTCCAATATGAATTGAAATGAGGTGCTTATTCAAGGCCTGTTTCTAGGGGGAAATTTTGTTAGCCCTGCTGTATTGATTTTGTCCATGTGCTTTTCTAGTGCTTGGAAGGGGCTGAAAGGCGTCTTGCTCGAGAACGAACTTCACATTGTGTTGTGTGAAAAGAAACCAGCGCGTGTAGATGCTGGTTACCATGTGCACTATTCCCGGGCGGGGGTGCTCGGTCTGTTGTACTTTTATACTCTTAATTGTTTTGAATGGATGTAAAAAAATATTGTTTTGAATGGATATACCTGGCCTCATTTCGTCAGTGTACTGTGCAGAACGGGAAGCGCCAAGGCAAAGCCTTTAATTACTTCTCGTGAGCATTTTCCTCAATTTCTCCGCTCACTCTCATTTTAACTTCAACTTTTTCCCCTTGTTTCATTTTTTTTCTTAACATTTTTTAATTTTTATAGTTTGGCACTTCATTTTTTATTTTTTATTTTTGTTTGTGTCATTTGCAAAAAAGTTGTTTGTTCTATTTATTTTCTTATCTCACATTCTGAGTTTTAACTATGCCTTATTTGATCCATCAGCCATCAGAATGATTTGCGTCAGGATCCATGTAGGTTATCCAATAAATGCTACGTGCGGCCCATTGTGACCCTTTTTGCAATATTTTTTTTTTGTTTTTTCCTGATTGTCCGTTAATGATGCTCATGGCCCATGATGACTTTTGCTTTTTTTTATTAGAACCTGGATCAATGGGCAGCGGTCGTTCATTCGTCTTTTTTTTCATTTTTAAGCGGGGATCAGAAGTGCATGTTTTCTCTAGGATAGCCGCAGTTGCAAGTTTTTCAAAGGTCGGTCACAACTGCAAAAATTTCTAGGGTAGTCGCGATTGCAAGTTTTCAAGGCCGGTCGCAACTGCAAGTTTTTCTAGGGTAGTCGCAATTGCAAGTTTTTGAAGGCCGGTTGCAATTACAAGTTTCTCTAGGGTAGTCATAACTGCAAGTTTCGCTAGGGTAGTCGCAATTGCATGTTTTCAAGGCCGGTCGCAACTGCAAGTTTCTGTTAGGTAGTCGCAATTGCAAGTTTTTGAAGGCCGATCACAACTGTAAGTTTCTCTAGGGTAGTTGTAATTGCAACTTTTTTTGCTGATTGCAACTGCAGGCTTCTCTAGGGTTGTCATAATCGCAACTTTTCAAGGCCGGTCCCAACTGCAAGTTTCTCTAGGGTAGTCGCAACAGCAAGTTTTTGAAGGCCGGTCGTAATTGCAAGTTTCCCTAGGGTAGTCGCAATTGCATGTTTTCAAGGCCGTTCGTAACTGCAAGTTTCTCTATGGTAGTCGCAATTACAAGTTTTTGGAGGTCGGTCGCAACTGCAAGTTTATCAAGGTGGTCGCAACTGCACGTTCTCTCCTTTTCTTTTTCGTTTCTTTCCTTTTACGTATTATTTTTCTTTCTTCAAGTTTTGATCTTTTTTAAAATTGTTTGGCATTTTCAGGAAAATGTTTGTAAGTTTAAATAAATGTTTGTGTTTTCCACAAATTGTTCAAAACTTCAAAAAAAATTCTGTTCTTAAATTTTATTCAAAATATCTGTGAATTTAAAAAATGCTCACACTTTTTCAAGTTTTGTTCAGAAATTGAAAAAAGGGTCCTGTTTTCAAATGTTGTTCACTTTATTTCATTTTGTTCACATATGCAAAAAATTTAAGGGATTCTCAAAAAATGTTCTTTTTTTAAAAATCTTTTCACAAATTGAAAAGAAATCATGTTTTCAAATTTTGTTCGTGAATCCAAAAAATATTTGGGGAATTTCAAATGATTTTCTCAAGTTTTTAAAAAATAAAAAATTCAAGAAATGTCAGAAAAGTACTAAAACTGTTCGATTTGTCGTGATAGATAGCTCTTTAAAGTTTCATGGTTTTTATTCATAACCAACGCCCATCTGCTGTAGACAGTAGTGGCTTGCAACACGCTTTCAGCATTGCTAGATTAGATTAGATCGTGAGTTCAAGATCTCGTATAAGTGCTTATTTTTTGGCATTTTTTTATGACCCACGTGATACAGCGCTGCATCTGCCAATGGGCCGGCTTGTTTTAACACCCAATGACTTGTGTACAGGCCGAAAAGCTCAAATGGGATGTGCCGGAATTATAACAAAATTGACAGCTGGATTTATGAACAATTTGACAGCTCAATACTTGTTCATAAATTCAAATAATGTTCGCACCACTGGGCTGTGCTGGATTTCGGGAGCCTGTTTTCGGAGGAACAACGCACAAACGGGCTGGGACAACAGGAAAAGGGGAATTCCCTATTTACCGCTCATTGCGTCGAAATGTCGGCGCAACGCACAGAACTGGCGATCGAAGCGCTCATGTGGGCCGGCCCGTTAATCAATTGGGGCACTTCCGGTTTTGGGAACCTTCTAGAGGTTCCCAGCCCGGGTTTTCTGGTTTTGGGAAACTTCTAGAAGGTTCCCTGAACCGTTTTTTTCTTTTCTCGATTTTTCTGTCTCTTTTTTTCTCCTTTTTATTTCTTTTCTTTTCCTTTTCTATTTCTTTTTGTCGTTTCCTTTGCATTTCAAGTCCATTTTTAAAAAACAAATCAGGTTTCAAATTTTGTTCACAAACTGAAATTTTTTCGCACTTTTCAAATATTTCCAATTTTGTAAAAAATTTCAACCTTTCAAAACTTGTTCATAAATTCAAATAATGTTCGCATTTTCAAAAAATTGTTCGGGCATTTCAAAAATTGTTCTCATTTTCCAAAAATTGTTCGGAATGTTTTTGTTTATTTTTTTGGAACTTTTCAAATAATGACCGGGATTTTTAAAAAATGTTCATGTTTTCAAAAATTGTTCTTGTTCCCAAATTTTGTTCACGTATTCAAAAACTGTTCAAGCTTCAAATTTGTTTGGAAATTTTAAAATTGTTCTCCGTTTCTAATTTTGGTCTAAAAATAAAAAATATCTTCATGATTTTCAAAATTTCCTGTTTCTGTTTCTTTTCTTTTCTTCTTTCTTCCTTTTCAAGTATTTATTTCCCTTTTTCTGCTTCTTTTTCTATTATATTCTTCTTTCTTTCTCTATTTTTATTTTAGAAAAGTTTGAATTCAGAATTTCTGAAATTTCCTTTTTTTTCAATTTTGTTCACAAATTTTGAAAAATACGTTCCAAATATGTTCAGGATTTTTTGAAAAGTTCATGTTTTCAAAAAATGTTCCTGTTTTCTGAAATTTGTTCACAAATTCAAAATAGGTGCAGGAGTTTTCCAAAAAAATTTGTGGTTTGAAATATTTTTGAATCCCAAAAATTGTTCCTGTTTTTCAAATTTTGTTCACTGGTTAATAATCATTTGGAAATTTCAAAAAATGTTCAGGTTTCAAAATTGTTCAAGGGGCTTCTATATTTTCAAGAAACGGTCACTTTTTTCAAAATTTGCTCTCTTTAGTAAAAAAGAAATTTGAGTTTTTTTTTCACATTGTTAAATAAATGTTTGCTTGTACTAAAAATGTTTACAATTGGAAAATATGTTAAGGATTCAAAAAATATTGGTTCTACATTTTTGTTCGGGGTTTACAAAAGTGTTCAAAAGTTCAGAAAAGTTCCTGATTTCTCGAATTTTGTTCACAAATTGAAAGAAAGTTCATGATATTCATAAAAAGCTTGCCTCTCCCTAATATTGTTTACAGTTTCATAAATTGTTCACATATGCAAAAATTGTTTGCTTTTTAGATTTTGGTTCAGAGTTTCACTAAATGTTCCATTTATTCCAAAAATGTTCGAGTTTTGGAAAAATGTTAATGTTTTCAAATTTGTTCAAAAATTTCCCTCTTTTCTAAAATATGTTCAAGATCGATCAAAAATTGTTTGACTCTTCCACAAATTGTTCGCTTTTCTAATATTTCCAACTTTGTTAATTTGTTCACAATTTTGAAATTTTTTTTATTCAATAAATATCCGCTTTCCTAAATAATAACGCATTCAAAATTCTCAAAAGAAGAAATAGATCTGTCTCCTTTTACAGTTATTATAAGTGGCGCTGCAACATTTAAACAGCAAAATTATGTATTGCAGTGGTTATGTACCACTTCTTGACCACAGGAGGTGCTGAGTTCGAAACCTTATGAGTCCATCTCTTTTAGGAATTTTATGCTAGTCCCGCTACTTAAATGATTGCGCTGCGAAATTGTCACAAAAGGTGTTCAACTCCAGCGGCATGGTTCCTGAATAGACGAGTAAGCGTTGCGAGTTTGAGCCCAACGCGAAGCGCGAATCGTTTTCTCTAAAATAAATTCGCTTTGCGGGGTTGGCTACCTGGACCGGCCCGTTGGTTCGACGCCTCTGTGAAGCTTCACCAGTTTGCCGCATAACGCGGCACATAGGAGGTCCCAGGAAAAGGACCGGGACAACTATCACGTGACATTTGCTCAAAAGAAATAAACTATCATGTGACATCAGCATACATCAGGTGAATGAGACCATATTATAACTCAGCTACATGAGTTCTAGGCACTCTCTTTATTATTTGCTGGTGCTAGTGCCATGAATAGAAAATGAACAGATCCGGAAGTTTTTCTGAGAAAAAAAAGAGTAGCAGACAGAGTGGTGACATGGACGAAAGATTCAAGGCTTCTTCTCCGGCGCCAGCACCGGCGTGTCCGGGGTCACGGCAGCCCATAACTCCTCAATCTCCTCGAGCGCCGCCATGTTCTCCGGCGTGAGCGTGAGCTCTGCGTCGATGCTCCCGCCGCCCTCCCGGCCGGGGTACAGCGACGTCTTGCCGTCGAACTTGTTGGCCCGGCCGCTGCGCGCCGCCACGGGCCTCCCCCAGCCGAAGTCGCAGCCGTACATGTCAAACCGCGGCGAGCTGCCCATCAAGGTCTCGGTCGGGTCGAAGAAGCGATGCGTGTACACCATGGGCTTGGCCGTCCACGCCGCCACGCGCGCCCTGATGGCCGCGTCCGTGTGCGCCGCCACGGCCCGCCCCACGGCCGCCGTCGCCCACCCGTGCCCGCGCTCGAGGAGGTCCGCGGCGCGCGCCGGCTCCGTCCCGATGGCGTAGATGGTGTTGCCGAAGTACTCCCTGGGCAGCTCCGGCCGCAGCCGCCCGCGGTTGTTGATGGAGGCGCGGCACACGGTCTCCTGCTCCGGCGCCAGCCGCCGCGCACGGGTGATGCAGCGCCAGAAGAGCGAGGACAGCGCCTGGAACCGCGTCAGGGCGGCGGCGCCGGCTGCGTCCCCAGCGGCCAGGAGCTCCTCCCGCGCGCGCTCCTTGAGCGCCGCCAGCGAGTCCGCCGAGAAGTGCAGCATCCGCTCGCGCAACGCCAGCGGGGGCGCCCGCTCGACGAGCTCCGACACGTCGGCGCACGGCAGCACGGCCGGCCCCGCCGCGCCGCCGTCCGGCGACCAGCGCTCGAACGAGGGCTTCGGCGTCGGGGGCGCCGGGGCGAGGCCGAGTCTGGCGCGCGCGAGGGCCGCCCAGCTGTTGACGAGGTCCCAGAAGGCGGTGCCGTCGGAGAGCGCGTGGTTGTAGGCGAACCCGACGAACACCCCGTCGGCGAGGTCGGTCACCTGGACGGCGAGCAGCGGCTGCTCGCGGCCGCCGTAGTTGACGGCGTCGGTGAGCTGGAAGAACTGCGCCAGCACGTCGCGCGGCACGTCGGCGTCGGGCGGGACGATGCCCGCCATGGCCACGCCGTCGGCTACGGCGTGCACGACCTCCACGCCCTGGCCGTCGCAGTCGATGTGGACGGAGCAGCCAACGACGGCGCCGGTAAGTTCGTCCCTGTGCTGCTCGGTGGCGCAGCGGCCGGCAACGGGGTAGTAGTAGACAAGCGCGTCGCCGAGGGCCGCGGCGAGGTGGTCGACGACGCCGGCGGCGGTGGAGAGGGCGGATGCCGAGGAAGAGGGTCTGTGGAAGAGGAGGCCCTTCTGGATGTAGTTGGCGGACAGCATGGCGGCGTCCCAGGAGGTTAGCGGGATGCGCTCGCGCGGGCGCGGCGGCGGCGCCACCGTGCGCGATGACACCACGCGCACCATGGACGGCGACGGCGACGGCATTGCGCTTGTTTGGGGATAAAGATTAGTAGCAGGTTTGTTGCTAGCTGCAGGCTGGACAGTGTACAAATTGGAGCAGAAATTTGTAGGGGTTGCTAATTAACATTACTTTTTTTTTTGAGACAAGCTAATTAACATTACTGATTTGGTTGGTTGGTGGCGGTAAAAAAATTGGACCTTTACCAGGCCAGCCAGATCAATTTCATTTTTAATTTGGGCACATGATATCTACAGATACGCGCATTGCTTAGCAATTCTATTTTAGCAAATCAGTCAGATTTCACGTGTGGAGTGAATCCTCCGTTTCAAAATATAAAGTATATTGTTTTTTGAAACGGCAAACCTCTCTAAGTTTGACGAAATTTATAAAGAAATATATTAATATACATAATATCAAATGGGCACCATTAGATTCATCCTGAAATGAATTTTTATTTTATACTCCCTCCGTCCGGAAATACTTGTCCAAGTAATATTTGTATCTAGATGTATTTTAGTTCTAAACTAGAAGAACGTCCGTGCGTTGCAACGGGGCCACATTAACTTTAAGAGTTCAATATTACGACATTGGCGATTTTTTTTACCATCAAATCCTCACACACACACACTCTCCCTCCCTCTTCCTCACTCTCTCTCCCCCTCTCCCTCTCTCTAACACACACACATATCCATCTTATTGGGTACGGGACCATAATTCATCTATTTCACACACACGCGCTAGTGCATAACAATATGGATTATGTGTATTATATTTGCCACCAGAATTGAGGGAATTAACTTTAAGAGTTCAATATTCTGACCATGGGATATTTAGGCTGGCGTATATGGGAAATCAAAGCTAAAAATGACTCAATGAGTTAGGGATACATCAATAAATATTGTAAAAAGTGATAAAAACAAATCTGCAGCAACTGCGACCCCACGAACTCGTATTCGCAATGAGCAAGTTAGTGAGGCTGCCACGGTAGGCTAGCACCAAGGGACAAGGGCAACAGCCGCCTTCCCATTCAACCTACTGATTCTGCTGGCGCTACTTTCATCCTAAGCCCATGAGTACCGCTAGTGTGTTGCCACATACGGAGAAACTACGAACTGAAATTTTCATCCAAATCATGAAAAATGTTAATGTTCCTCTCCTCTCCCATCCCTCGTGTGAACATACCCAATTCGTGGTTGGCTCGCTACATTCAGCGTAGCTCTGATGTGCACTGCCCTCGCTCTTGATTAGTTGCCGCAGTGCCACGCATCTACGCCAACAAGCTGGTGAAACAAATGCAAATGTTACACTGAGTCAAAATCAACCATCCCACAATCATAACGATAGAAAAGATAATAACCAAAATTTAACAAAAGAACTACTACTTGGCTCCGAGATCCATCTCGATAGCCCTTGATCTGGCTGCTAAGCTTCTCCTAGCCGCCTCAACATCATGTCATTACCAAACATGTAGTGGATGCCTAGTGGGACAAGGATTAAGAAATCACATGAGGTGAAAATACGATGGCCGTCAATTCCATAAGACGATCCAAGTAATTTGACAAAACAGATCGGGAGCATCTTGTATAATCTCAAAAAAGCAACTAAAAATATGAGAAATGAATTGATGAAAATCATCCCCTGCTCTCATTCATGCTTGCTTTTGTAATGGGAGGCAAGGAATGGAGATACCGGGAGAAGAAAGGAGCACATGGACGGCAAGCCTCCACCACCGGCAAGTGGGGTTGCTTCACATCCAATCTCCACGGCCGCCGCCTCCATGGGGACGAACTCCCTTGTTCACAACCGGGCTCCCAATCGGCCGCTGCCTTGCCGACCTTGACGACGAAGTAGTCCCTCCCTTCGATCCCATTCGCAACGGAGGCAACACCCATCCCAGCGGACGGGTCCGCGGTGAGATCCCTACTGGATTGTGGTCGTGCCTCCCCAAACCTCACTGCGGGACACATGAGAGGGTGTCGTTGCCATGGTCAGGCTTGGATGGGGAAAGGAGGCAACATAGCAGCAACGGCGCCTTCGCCGGGATTGGTGGCGATGACGGCAGCGAGCGAGCGGGAGGACGGCAGCGGCGAGAGAGTAGGAGGGTGGTGGCGGCAGTCCATCGGCTGCCGTGACGTGAGAGGAGGATGGGGATGGGGCTGCGATCTGGACGTATGGAGCGGTCGAGAGGAGGGGAAGCAGGCGGCTGGGTTTTTCCATCGAACGGGGTTTGGGAGAGGTCAAACAAGAGGTTCTTTTTTCGTGCGGGAGGCAGAGCAACGAGGGTGGACGTAGGGAGACGGGACACGGTCGGTTGGCAGGAAAAGGAAAGCTATGCATTTTTTAGGCAGTAGAGATGATTGATGATAAGAAAGGGAAAATCACATCAATATAAGGAAATATCCCATCAATACTTGATTGATTGTGATTTATTTTTTATATGGTAACTAATCTGATGGGTTTATGTGGGTGGTCCATCAATACTTGATTGATTGTGATTTATTTTTTATATGGTAACTAATCTGATGGGTTTATGTGGGTGGTGAAGCGAAAAGGCAAGTGGGAGGGAGACGAAATAAAACCAGCAAAATAGAACCAACGAAAGTGGTGAGACGAAAAAAACCCAGCGAAAAATAACCGGCAGACTATTCATCAACTGCTCCATTAGTAATAGAGATACATTCATTTGTATCAATTTCTATGACAAGTATTTTCGGACGGAGGGAGTATCATTTAGTATTGTTGATGGCAATATTTTTGGCTTTGAAATTGGTCAAAGTTAAAGAAATTTGACTTTCAAAAACCTAACACACCTTATATTTTAGAACTGAGGGAGTATTTGGTTTGGCGAGTGCGGGAGTGTGTTTCCTTTTATTTATAATGTGGTGTTTTGATCGGCTTCCGGCAGTGTGATTCAATGCTACTATATTGTGCTACAATATTGCGTTGGTACTTCTTTTTTGTAGGTGGTGAGAGGGTGCATGGTATGATATGTTTTATAGGCCAACTCCTCGCGACTGATATTAAAAATCATTGACCCGTTCAAAATTATGAATCAAATCCAAAATTAAACACCTCAATCAAATGGGATGCTTTAAAATTAAGGAGCATAATGAATTGATTTTTTTAATAAGATAGCTCCTTCAAAAACTGTTGAGATGACCCAATTTTAAATTAAAGACCTCAATTGAATATGAGACCTTAAAAATTAGGGAGCATAGTGTATTTATAGATTCCAATCAAAAGGGATGTTGTACTGAATGGTTAGATGTAAGTAGCACTAGAATCCTTTTTCTTTTTCTTTTGAATTGGACGGCACCAGAATCTGAGAGAGATAGACTACGAAATTTCACATCCATGATTAATTAACTGTAGTATTACAACATTACTCCAGTACGAAGGTGTGCATATGCATGTGTAGCTAACTACTACTCCTTCCGTTTCAAAATATAGGACGTTTTGACAGTTCAAATTGAACTGCAAAACCTCATATATTTATGAACAGAGGGTGTAGAAAATTTCATTGCAACATAAATATATATTAGTGCAAGTTATATAAGTTTTCATCCTTGTGTTGATTTCACATGACACGTGTGTACATTTTCTCGTCCAAGCTGCATGTGTCCATTTTTCGCAAAAAAATAAAAAGAAAGGCTGCGAGTGTCCATAATATTGGCAAAACCCAGATAAATCAATGTAATCAAACACATCGTCTAGATTGACTGTTTAACTCAGAACATGCTAGTACAAATATGAGTATTGGAGGCGTTAAAAATCTCTATCCACGTGAGGTGGGTCTTGTCGAGAAGCCACCTCCTAGATCAGTAAATGAGTAATCCCTAGCGAATATAAACCCTCGGAAACTGAACCGTTGCGCTGTCCCTTCTCCAACCCCCCCCCCTCCCATGTAAGCAGCCACTGTATTTCTCCACCATCGGCTAGTCGGCAA
>NC_041386.1:652154149-652174672 GCF_002162155.2 Triticum dicoccoides | reverse complement strand
CGGTAGGTTAGCACCGCCCAAGGAGAGGGCTTCTCCTTGTGGCCACCATGAATGTCGGGTTGTGACCTGAGAGGAAAGGCTCCTCCTCCCCCGCCACCATGAATGTCATTGCAAGTCCATTCATTGCAACATAAATAATTTTTTATGCAAGTTATACAAGTTTTCATCCTTGTTTTGATTTCACATGTCACGTATGTACATTTTCTCGTCCAAACTGCAGTTGTCCATTTTTCACAAAAAAGAAAGAAAGAAACATTGCAAGTGTCCATAGTATCGGCAAAATCTAGATAAACCAATGGGATCGAAAACCGTCTAGCTTGAGTGTTTAATTCATAACACGCTGGTACAAACATGAGTAATGGATGCGTTAAAAATATCTATCCACCTGAGGCGGGTTTCATTGAGAAGCCATCTCCTAGATGAGTAATCCCTACTGAATATACACCCTCGGAAACCAAGCTGTTGCACTGCCCCTTCTCCATTTCCCCTCTCTCCCGTGTAGGAGCCGATGTAATTCTCCACCAATGGCTATTTGGCAAATGGGCGTGGCAAGGCTCCCCATCAGTCGAGGGCTAGGGTATGATTGGCGATACGTAGGCTAGCACCGCCCAAGGAGAGGGCTTCTGCTTGTGGCCACCATGAATGTCAGTCCGTGACCTAGGAGGAAGGCTCCTCCTCCTCTGCCACCATCATCCCCATAAGGGGCTAGCATAAGGGGTTTGACACGGGTTCCACCGCAACCACAGTTGACCCCAAGAAGGAGGGCATGGTAACACCGACATAACCAGACTAAGGAAGTGAGGTGGAGCGGCCCATTATGTTGGGTTTGGTGGGTATGCAACCTCTCGCACGATCCGATCTTGCGGGAGGCGAGAAAGCCATGACCATATTAGTAGAAGTTATCTCTTGATATAGGTCAAGAAGATACATCTATGGCGTTGACACAATGCACAGTGATTGATGTCAAGACTCTTCTATCAATTGGTGTGACTGCCGATAGAATCCACAGGAAAAACATAATCAACAAAATATAAATAATTATTTATTTTGTTTGCTCAATACATGTTGGGGAATGCAGTAATTTCAAAAAAAAAATCATACGATCACGCAAGATCTATCTAGGTGATGCATAGCAACGATAGGGGAGAGTATGTCCACATACCCTCATAGATCGAAAGCGGAAGCGTTAGTTAACATGGTTGATGTAGTCGAACATCTTTGCGATCCAACCGATCCAAGTACTGAACGTACGACACCTCCGTGTTCAGCACACGTTCAGCTTGATGGCGTCCCTCGTACTCTTGATCCAGTTGAGGCCGAGGGAGAGTTTTGTCAGCACGACAGCGTGGCGACGGTGGTGATGAAGTTACCGGCGCAGGGCTTCGCCTAAGCACTACGACGATATGCCCGAGGTGTGTAACTATGGAGGGGGGCACCTGATACGTCTCCAACGTATCTACTTTCCAAACACTTTTGCCCTTGTTTTGGACTCTAACTTGCATGATTTGAATGAAACTAACTCGGATTGATG
The DNA here is from genome assembly GCF_002162155.2 of Triticum dicoccoides. NCBI lineage: Eukaryota > Viridiplantae > Streptophyta > Magnoliopsida > Poales > Poaceae > Triticum > Triticum dicoccoides. The sequence continues at coordinate 652,173,141 of NC_041386.1, read as the reverse complement.
ATGTTTTCAGCAGAACTGCCATGGTGTTGTTTATTGTGCAGAAAACAAAAGTTCTCGGAATGGCCTGAAAATCCACGGAGATAACTTTTGGAAAATATAAAAAATACTGGCGAAATAATCAAGGCCAGGGGGCCCACACCCTGTCCACGAGGGTGGGGGTGCGCCCCCCTGTCTCGTGGGCCCCCTAATGCTCCGCTGACCTCAACTCCAACTCCATATATTCCGTTTCGCGGAGAAAAAAATCAGAGAGAAAGTTTCATCGCGTTTTACGATACGGAGCCGCCGCCAAGCCCCAATCTCTCTCGGGAGGGCTGATCTGGAGTCCGTTCGGGACTCCAAAGAGGGGGATTCGTTGCTGTCGTCATCATCAACCATCCTCCATCACCAATTTCATGATGCTCACCATCGTGCGTGAGTAATTCTATCGTAGGCTTGCTGGACGGTGATGGGTTGGATGAGATTTACCATGTAATCAAGTTAGTTTTGTTAGAGTTTGATCCCTAGTATCCACTATGTTCTGAGATTGATGTTGCTATGGCTTTGCTATGCTTAATGCTTGTCACTAGGGCCCGAGTGCCATGATTTCAGATCTGAACCTATTAAGTTTTCATGAATATATGTGAGTTCTTGATCCTATCTTGCAAGTCTATGGTCACTTATTATGTGTTATGATCTCACAACCCCGAAGTGACAATAATCGAGATACTTCTCGGTGATGACCATAGTTTGAGGAGTTCATGTATTCACTATGTGCTAATGCTTTGATCCGGTTCTCTATTAAAAGGAGGCCTTAATATCCCTTAGTTTCCACTAGGACCCCGCTGCCACGGGAGGGTAGGACAAAAGATGTCATGCAAGTTCTTTTCCATAAGCACGTATGACTATATTCGGAATACATGCCTACATTACATTGATGAACTGGAGCTAGTTCTGTGTCACCCTATGTTATAGCTATTACATGAGGAATCACATCCGACATAATTATCCATCACTGATCCAATGCCTACGAACTTTTCACATCTTGTGCTTCGTTTATTTACTTTTCCGTTGCTATTGTTACATCTAATACAAAACTGCTATCTTTACTTTTGCCACTGTTACCATTACTATCATACTACTTTGCTACTAAATACTTTGCTACAGATACTAAGTTATCCAGGTGTGGTTGAATTGACAACTCAACTACTAATAATTAAGAATATTCTTTGGCTCCCCTTGTGTCGAATCAATAAATTAGGGTTGAATATTCTACCCTCGAAAGCTGTTGCGATCCCCTACACTTGTGGGTTATCAAGACAAATTTCTGGCGCCGTTGCCGGGGAGCATAGATCTATTCTTTGAGTCACTTGAGATTTATATCTGTTGATCACTATGAGGAACTTGAAAGACGAAAGAACCAATATTTTCCCCTCAACTACGAGGGGAGGTAAGGAACTGCCATCACTACAAGAAATATGTCAACTAGTGACCTTTTGTCAGTGACCCTGGAAGAATTGGTCATAGATCTATGACCATTTCAGACCAATTGGTCAAAAGCTGTTCGGGGGGCTCCAAACCCTAAACTATAACGACCATTCTGGTCAGAAAGGTCGTAATTTCCTTACACGAAATGGTCATAAAGCAGATAGCACTGGTCCGCTGCCTTATTTCTAGCTGATCATGACCAATATAGATGGTCATAACCTTGTAAATTGTGGTGGGTTGCTATGACTAGGCGCCACCTCATCAGTTTTGCCTATGTGTCATGTCCATGTGGCAGTTTTTGCCCTAGGTTGTGAAGCAACCTATATTTCTCTCATTCCCAAAATTCTCAAAAAAATCTCATAAATTCATTGGGCCATATCTTCGTCAAATATGTAAAAAACCTTCCTTGCGTAGTTCAAAAATAATTCAAAAATATTCATTTTCCTATTTTGTTCAGAAAAACACTTTGTGAAGGAAGTACCACTTTGGCATGTCCAAATGGTATCCATTTTCTACAGTGCTTTCCTCTACCCAAATAACCATCCTCCACCAAATGCCAGCTCAATCCATTCACTATTTTGAGCCCGGCTTCAACATTCGTATTTATGTCCAGTGTGGTACTTTGCAAAGCAAGTACCACCTAGGCTCCTCCTTTTGAGCTGAAATTTTGTGAAGACGGTCTTCTTAGTAATTGATCATCCTCAGCCAAAACTCACACCCATTAGCCATGTGCATTTCTCATACCGCTAATCAAACACTTGGCTGATTATTCATGTTTGAGCATCGATCGGTCTCCTCGTGAGAATCTTATGTTGTGATTTTCTTCCTAGCACCTACCTGGGGAGTGCGCAACCCACTAGACATGCCTAGGCAGCCCAGAACACACGACAACGCCACGGTCACGCGGTGACCACGCGGCGGGCATGCGAGTTTACGCGCTCTAGAGTTGGTTCCCTCGGCCACCGTCCAAACCTCGACATATCGCCACCAAACCATGTATTTATGATTAAATAGTTACTTATGTAACTAGAAATGATTTTTGGAAAAAATAAATAGCAAACTATGAGGCAGCTACAGTTCAAATTTGACCCGCTTCCACCTGAATCGGCGGGAATTTGTCTTTTTCACCAGAGGTGGATCAAAACTTTTGACACCCAACCATTTTGTCAATTGTGCATTAAATATGTCCTAGTATTTTATAAAATTGATTTGGTCCAATTTTGCAACAAATATATGGTAGGTCCTTCATAAAAAAACTCATTTCAGTCACTCGGAAAATGGAAAATGAATTTTCCATGCAAAGAAAATGAAAACTTCCTTAGGCAACATTGTTTGCCATTCCAAGATGCACCCTTGTGCACAATATGAGATCATTTGAACAAACTATGCCATCAATGTGGCCATAAGATTGATCATTTAGCTTGAAAGCCATGAATCTTCACGCATGATAGCTCATTTCTGAGAACACTTTTTTAAAATAATTTCCGTATTACAAGTTTATTATTTTTCCTGGAAACTTCGACACATATAATGACACAATGCGAAGGTTTTCCAATTTTTTGATTTTTTTTGAATTTTTTATGCCCATTTCAAAATGCGGTCAAAACGGCGGGCATGCCCGTTCCTAGCTAGTGGTTGAATCTTGGAAAACTTTTGATGTTACTATGATTAAATAGATACTTATGTACCTAGAAATGATTTTTGGAAAAAATAAAGAGCAAACTATGAGGCAGCTGCAGTTCAAATTTGACCCGCTTCCAGCTGAATCGGCGAAAATTTGTCTTTTTCACCAGAGGTGGATAATTTTTTTTTACACCCAACCATTTTGTCAATTCTGCATTAAATATGTCATAGTATTTTATAAAAATGATTTGGTCCAATTTTGCAACAATAATTTGGGAGGTCCTTCACAAAAAACCTCCTTTTGGGCACTCGAAAAATGGAAAATGATTTTTTCGTCCAAAGAAAATGAAAACTTCCTTAGGTAATATTGTTTGACATTCTAATATGAACCCTTGTGCACAATATGATATCATTTGAACAAACTATGCCATGAATGTGGCCATAAGATTTATCATTTGGCTTGAAAGCCATTGATCTCCACACGTGATAGCTCGTTTCTGAGAACACTTTTTAAAAATAATTGTCGTATTACAAGTTTATTATTTTTCCTAGGAACTTGGCCACATATAATGAAACAATGCGAAGGTCTCCCAATTTTTTGATTTTTTTTGAATTTTTTATGTCCGTTTCAAAATGCGGTCAAAACGGCGGGAATGACCGTTCCTAGCTAGTGGTTGAATCTTGGAATTTTTTTGGTGTTTCTCTGATTAAATAGATACTTATGTACCTAGAAATGATTTTTGGAAAAAATAAAGAGCAAACTACAAGGCATCTACAGTTCAAATTTGACTCACTTCCAACTGAATCGGCGGATATTTGTCTTTTTCATGAGAGGTGGATCAAAACCTTTTACACCCAACCATTTAGTAAATTGTGCATTAAATATGTCCTAGTATTTTTGAAAAATGATTTGGTCCAATTTTGCAACAATTATTTGGTAGGTCCTTGACAAAAAAACCCTCCTTTTGGGCACTTGAAAAATGGAAAATAATTTTTTTCGTCCAAAGAAAACGAAAACTTCCTTAGGCAATATTGTTTTCCATTCCAATATGCACCCTTGTGCACAATATGATATCATTTGAACAAACTATGCCATGAATGTGGCCATAAGATTGATCATTTGCTTGAAAGCCATTGATATCCACACGTGATAGCTCGTTTCTGAGAACAATGTTTTAAAATAATTTCCGTATTACAAGTTTATTATTTTTCCTGGAAACTTGGTCACATATAATGACACAATGCGAAGGTTTTCCAATTTTTTGATTTTTTTGAATTTTGTATGCCCGTTTCAAAATGCGGTCAAAACGACGGGCATGACCGTTCCTAGCTAGTGGTTGAATCTTGGAAAACTTTTGATGTTTCTCTGATTAAATAGATACTTATGTACCTAGAAATGATTTTTGGAAAAAATAAAGAGCAAACTATGAGGCAGCTGCAGTTCAAATTTGACCGGCTTCCACCTGAATCAGCGAAAATTTGTCTTTTTCACCAGAGGTGGATAAAAACTTTTTACACCCAACCATTTTGTCAATTGTGCATTAATATGTCCTAGTATTTTATAAAAATGATTTGGTACAATTTAGCAACAATAATTTGGGAGGTCCTTCACAAAAAAACCTCCTTTTGGGCACTCGAAAAATGGAAAATGAATTTTTCGTCCAAAGAAAATGAAAATTTCCTTAGGCAGTATTGTTTGACATTCCAATATGCACCCTTGTGCACAATATGAGATCATTTGAACAAACTATGCCATGAATGTGGCCAAAAGATTTATCATTTGGCTTGGAAGCCATTGATCTCCACACGTGATAGCGTTCTGAGAACACTTTTTTAAAATAATTGTCGTATTACAAGTTTATTATTTTTTCTGGGAACTTGGCCACATATAATGACACAATTCGAAGGTCTCCCAATTTTTTGATTTTTTATGTCCGTATCAAAATGCGGTCAAAACGGCGGGAATGACCATTCCTAGGTAGTGGTTGAATCTTGGATTTTTTGGGTGTTTCTCTGATTAAATAGATACTTATGTACCTAGAAATTATTTTTGGATAAAATAAAGAGCAAACTACAAGGCATCTACAGTTCAAATTTGACCCGCTTCCAACTGAATCAGCGGATATTTGTCTTTTTCATGAGAGGTGGATCAAAACCTTTTACACCCAACCATTTAGTCAATTGTGTATTAAATATGGCCTGGTATTTTCGAAAAATGATTTGGTCCAATTTTGCAACAATTATTTGGTAGGTCATTCACAAAAAAACCTCCTTTTGGGCACTCGAAAAATGGAAAATAATTTTTTCGTCCAAAGAAAATGAAAACTTCCTTAGGCAATATTGTTTGCCACTCCAATATGCACCCTTGGGAACAATATGATATCATTTGAACCAACTATGCCATGAATGTGGCCATAAGATTTATCATTTGGCTTGAAAGCCATTGATCTCCACACGTGATAGCTCGTTTCTAAGAACAATTTTTTAAAACAATTTCCGTATTACAAGTTTATTATTTTTCCTGGAAACTTGGTCACATATAATGACACAACGCAAAGGTTTTCTATTTTTTTTGATTTTTTCTTAAATTTTTTATGCCCGTTTCAAAATGCGGTCAAAACTGCGGGCATGACCGTTCCTAGCTAGTGGTTGAATCTTGGAAAACTTTTGATGTTTCTCTGATTAAATAGATACTTATGTACCTAGAAATGATTTTTGGAAAAAAATAAAGAGCAAACTATGAGGCAGCTGCAGTTCAAATTTGACCCGCTTCCAACTGAATCGGCGACAATTTATCTTTTTCACCAGAGGTGGATAAAAACTTTTTACACCCATCCATTTTGTCAATTGTGCATTAAATATGTTCTACTATTTTATAAAAATGATTTGGTCCAATTTTGCAACAATAATTTGGGAGGTCCTTCACAAAAAACCTCCTTTTGGGCACTCGAAAAATGGAAAATGATTTTTTCGTCCAAAGAAAATGAAAACTTCCTTAGGCAATATTGTTTGACATTCTAATATGAACCCTTGTGCACAATATGATATCATTTGAACAAACTATGCCATGAATGTGGCCATAAGATTTATCATTTGGCTTGAAAGCCATTGATCTCCACACGTGATAGCTCGTTTCTGAGAATACTTTTTAAAAATAATTGTTGTATTACAAGTTTATTATTTTTCCTGGGAACTTGGCCACATATAATGACACAATGCGAAGGTCTCCCAATTTTTTGATTTTTTTGAATTTTTTATGTCCGTTTCAAAATGCGGTCAAAACAACGGGAATGGCCGTTCCTAGCTAGTGGTTGAATCTTGGAATTTTTTTGTGTTTCTCTGATTAAATAGATACTTATGTACCTAGAAATGATTTTTGGAAAAAATAAAGAGCAAACTACAAGGCATCTACTGTTCAAATTTGACCCGCTTCCAACTGAATCGGCGGATATTTGTCTTTTTCATGAGAGGTGGATCAAAACCTTTTACACCCAACCATTTAGTCAATTGTGCATTAAATATGTCCTAGTATTCTTGAAAAATGATTTGGTCCAATTTTGCAACAATTATTTGGTAGGTCCTTCACAAAAAAAACCCTCCTTTTGGGCACTCGAAAAATGGAAAATATTTTTTTTCGTCCAAAGAAAATGAAAACTTCCTTAGGCAATATTGTTTTCCATTCCAATATGCACCCTTGTGCACAATATGATATCATTTGAACAAACTATGCCATGAATGTGGCCATAAGATTGATCATTTGCTTGAAAGCCATTGATATCCACATGTGATAGCTCGTTTCTGAGAACAATGTTTTAAAATAATTTCCGTATTACAAGTTTATTATTTTTCCTGGAAACTTGGTCACATATAATGACACAATGTGAAGGTTTTCCAATTTTTTGATTTTTTTTGAATTTTGTATGCCCGTTTCAAAATGCGGTCAAAACGACGGGCATGACCGTTCCTAGCTAGTGGTTGAATCTTGGAAAACTTTTGATGTTTCTCTGATTAAATAGATACTTATGTACCTAGAAATGATTTTTGGAAAAAAATAAAGAGCAAACTATGAGGCAGCTGCAGTTCAAATTTGACCGGCTTCCACCTGAATCGGCGAAAATTTGTCTTTTTCACCAGAGGTGGATAAAAACTTTTTACACCCAACCATTTTGTCAATTGTGCATTAATATGTCCTAGTATTTTATAAAAATGATTTGGTACAATTTAGCAACAATAATTTGGGAGGTCCTTGACAAAAAAACCTCCTTTTGGGCACTCGAAAAATGGAAAATGAATTTTTTGTCCAAAGAAAATGAAAATTTCCTTAGGCAATATTGTTTGACATTCCAATATGCACCCTTGTGCACAATATGAGATCATTTGAACAAACTATGCCATGAATGTGGCCATAAGATTTATCATTTGGCTTGGAAGCCATTGATCTCCACACGTGATAGCGTTCTGAGAACACTTTTTTAAAATAATTGTCGTATTACAAGTTTATTATTTTTTCTGGGAACTTGGCCACATATAATGACACAATGCGAAGGTCTCCCAATTTTTTGATTTTTTATGTCCGTTTCAAAATGCGGTCAAAATGGCGGGAATGACCATTCCTAGGTAGTGGTTGAATCTTGGATTTTTTGGGTGTTTCTCTGATTAAATAGATACTTATGTACCTAGAAATTATTTTTGGATAAAATAAAGAGCAAACTACAAGGCATCTACAGTGCAAATTTGACCCGCTTCCAACTGAATCAGCGGATATTTGTCTTTTTCATGAGAGGTGGATCAAAACCTTTTACACCCAACCATTTAGTCAATTGTGTATTAAATATGGCCTGGTATTTTCGAAAAATGATTTGGTCCAATTTTGCAACAATTATTTGGTAGGTCATTCACAAAAAAACCTCCTTTTGGGCACTCGAAAAATGGAAAATAATTTTTTCGTCCAAAGAAAATGAAAACTTCCTTAGGCAATATTGTTTGCCATTCCAATATGCACCCTTGGGAACAATATGATATCATTTGAACCAACTATGCCATGAATGTGGCCATAAGATTTATCATTTGGCTTGAAAGCCATTGATCTCCACACGTGATAGCTTGTTTCTGAGAACAATTTTTTAAAATAATTTCCGTATTACAAGTTTATTATTTTTCCTGGAAACTTGGTCACATATAATGACACAATGCAAAGGTTTTCTATTTTTTGATTTTTTCTTAAATTTTTATGCCCGTTTCAAAATGCGGTCAAAACGGCGGGCATGACCGTTCCTAGCTAGTGGTTGAATCTTGGAAAGCTTTTGATGTTTCTCTGATTAAATAGATACTTATGTACCTAGAAATGATTTTTGGAAAAAATAAAGAGCAAACTATGAGGCAGCTGCAGTTCAAATTTGACCCGCTTCCAGCTGAATCGGCGACAATTTATCTTTTTCACCAAAGGTGGATAAAAACTTTTTACACCCAACCATTTTGTCAATTGTGCATTAAATAGTATTTTATAAAAATGATTTGGTCCAATTTTGCAACAATAATTTGGGAGGTCCTTCACAAAAAAACCTCCTTTTGGGCACTCGAAAAATGGAAAATGATTTTTTCGTCCAAAGAAAATGAAAACTTCCTTAGGCAATATTGTTTGCCATTCCAATATGCACCCTTGGGAACAATATGATATCATTTGAACCAACTATGCCATGAATGTGGCCATAAGATTTATCATTTGGCTTGAAAGCCATTGATCTCCACACGTGATAGCTTGTTTCTGAGAACAATTTTTTAAAATAATTTCCGTATTACAAGTTTATTATTTTTCCTGGAAACTTGGTCACATATAATGACACAATGCAAAGGTTTTCTATTTTTTGATTTTTTCTTAAATTTTTATGCCCGTTTCAAAATGCGGTCAAAACGGCGGGCATGACCGTTCCTAGCTAGTGGTTGAATCTTGGAAAGCTTTTGATGTTTCTCTGATTAAATAGATACTTATGTACCTAGAAATGATTTTTGGAAAAAATAAAGAGCAAACTATGAGGCAGCTGCAGTTCAAATTTGACCCGCTTCCAGCTGAATCGGCGACAATTTATCTTTTTCACCAAAGGTGGATAAAAACTTTTTACACCCAACCATTTTGTCAATTGTGCATTAAATAGTATTTTATAAAAATGATTTGGTCCAATTTTGCAACAATAATTTGGGAGGTCCTTCACAAAAAAACCTCCTTTTGGGCACTCGAAAAATGGAAAATGATTTTTTCGTCCAAAGAAAATGAAAACTTCCTTAGGCAATATTGTTTGCCATTCCAATATGCACCCTTGTGCACAATATGAGATCATTTGAACAAACTATGCCATGAATGTGGCCATAAGATTTATCATTTGGCTTGAAAGCCATTGATCTCCACACGTGATAGCTCGTTCGTATTACAAGTTTATTTTATTTCCTGGGAACTTGGCCACATATAATGACACAATGCGAAGGTCTCCCAGTTTTTTGATTTTTTTTGAATTTTTTATGTCCGTTTCAAAATGCTGTCAAAACGGCGGGAATGACCGTTCCTAGCTAGTGGTTGAATCCTGGAATTTTTTTGGTGTTTCTCTGATTACATAGATACTTATGTACCTAGAAATGATTTTTGGAAAAAATAAAGAGCAAACTACAAGGCAGCTACAGTTCAAATTTGACCTGCTTCCAACTGAATCAGCGGGTATTTGTCTTTTTCACGAGAGGTGGATCAAAACTTTTTACACCCAACCATTTGGTCAATTGTGCATTAAATATGGCCTAGTATTTTAGAAAAATGATTTGGTCCAATTTTGCAACAATTATTTGGTAGGTTCTTCACAAAATAACCTCCTTTTGGGCACTCGAAAAATGGAAAATGTTTTTTTCATCCGAAGAAAATAAAAACTTCCTTAGGAAATATTGTTTGCCATTCCAATATTCACCCTTGTGCACAATATGAGATCATTTGAACAAACTATGCCATGAATGTGGCCATAAGATTTATCATTTGGCTTGAAAGCCATTGATCTCCACACATGATAGCTCGTTTCTGAGAAAACTTTTTTAAAATAATTGCCGTATTATAAGTTTATTATTTTTCCTAGGAACTTGGCCACATATAATGACACAATGCGAAGGTCTCCCAATGTTTTGATTTTTTTTGAATTGTTTATGTCCGTTTCAAAATGCAGTCAAAACTGCGGGAATGACCGTTCCTAGCTAGTGGTTGAAGCTTGGAATTTTTTGGTGTTTCTCTGATTAAATAGATACTTATGTACCTAGAAATGATTTTTTGCAAAAAATAAAGAGCAAACTACAAGGCAACTACAGTTCAAATTTGACCCGCTTCCAGCTGAATCGGCGAATATTTTTATTTTTCACGAGAGGTGGATAAAAGCTTTGGACACTCAACCATTTGGTCAGTTGTGAATTATATATGGCCTATTATTTTAGAAATTTGATTTGGTACAATTTTACAACAAATATATAGTATGTCCTTCACAAAAAAACTCATTTTGGACACTTTAAAAATGGAAAATGATTTAAAAAAACTAATTTCTCCTAACTCTTTTAAAAGATATTTGTCTTATTTCGTTTTGTCATTAGTCCTGAAGACTAAGGTCAAATTTGATGAAACATGAGAAGGTATTTTATTTTTATTTTTATTTTTCAGATCATAAAATAGCCAATATGATTTAGCACCTTACTTTTAGTCGATTACGACCAATTTAGATGGTCAAAAAATGTAGTACTGGTATACTGCGTTCTGATTGGTCCAGCAGCATCTCACGCGGATCGTGCCTAATCACCGTCATATGCTCCTGGATCCAATGGCCCGCCTGTCTCACCCACGTCGCCCAACACACAACCCGCACTCCTCCCACGCACCCAACCGCACCCAACCCCTCATGCCCTCCTCTCTCTCTCTAGAACCCTAGCGCCCCACTTCTCCCTGGTAGGGATGGCACCCGCAGGGTTTGGGTACGGGTGGAGCCACCCCATACCCTTACCCGTCATCCCAAATCTTACCCATCACCCATACCCATACCCGTTGACGGGTACAATTTTTTCCCATACCCGTCACCCATCAGGGTAAACGGGTACCCGCGGGTAAAATTACCCAGATTTGCAACACATCAATTTGACCATTACATAGTCATAAACAACAACTTAGAATAATAATTTACAAACACCAACACATCATGACACCAGCGCATACTCGTTCGTGGGCTAGCTATTGTGGTGCGGTGGCCTAGCATGAATGCATGATGAGGTCCTTTTAGGGTTGTGGGATTTATGTACATATAATATGTTTAATATGTGGATAAATAATATATAAGGCCAATTTCTCATATTATATGTGGGTACATGGGTACATAGGTATGGTTATACTAAACCTTACCCGTACCCACTATACCTGATGGGTATAAAATTTTCCTATTTATGTACCCATGGGTATTTTTTTGACCCATACCCTTGCCCTAATAGGGTTTTTACCCGCAGGGTACGCTGGTAATGGGTACCCATTGTCATCCCTACTCCCTGGCCGCCGCCACCTCCGGCGCCCTCTGTCCGCCACCACCTCCGGCGCCCTCTGTCCGGCGAGATCCATATGGATCGATCCCCTCCAACCCTCCAACTCCATGACTCCTCCTCCTCCTCTTTGGATCGATCACCCCCAACCCACGACTCCTCCTCTCCTCCTCTCTGGATCTCTGGATCGACCAAACCGCTTCTCCCCCAATCCCGGCCTCCTCCATGCCGAGCCGAGCGACACTCCCCACTTCCAGCCGAAACCCTAGCCTGAGACCCCTTCCTCCTCGATGGCCAACCCCTCCATGGCGGCCGGCGGCAGGGTGCCCTTGCGGAGGGGATCCGCACCGTCGGGGCCCAGATCCGCAACCGCATCCGTGTGGCGCCCGTCGACCGCGTGGCCGCGGCCCTGGCGACATGATGGTAGCGTCGGCCCTGGCGGCGTTGGAGGCGGCGAGCCAGTCCCTGAGAAACCGCGAGATACTCGACGCCGTGGGCACCACCGCGGCGGCGCTAAGCACCACCGATGCCGATGGGGTCCAACGAGGCGGACAAGCCGCTGCGGCAGATCGGTGCTTCATTCAAGCAGCTCGCGACCATCGTCAAGCCGCAGTAGCAGCCCGCGATGGCGGCGGGGGACTTCTCACGTGCCTGCTCCAACGTCTCCGTCCTCTTCGGCTGCCTCAGCATCGCCTTCAAATTTGCCGAGATGGACTACATCGCCAAGGCAAGCGGCCGCTCCTCAACCCCCCTCTCCTCCCCCGCTACCTGCTCTGCTGTTCGGTATGCTACTTCGTTGTGCTTATACTATATGTGGTAAAATTTCTGGTGATTCCTTCCCGGGACATTGATTTAGTTGTGTGAAGCTGAGAGGTTTGGGATGAAATGGCCATTGCTTGTTCAATCATTCTTTGTGATTACAATTTTGACTGTATCTCCAGCATTGACAAATACCATTGCTTGTTCAAATTTATACTAGAGTTGCTTGTACAACACTGATAAAATATCATTGCTTGTTTAAGGACTCCACTATACTGAACAAATGTATTAATCCAGTATTATGTGCGTGCAATTTCTAGGATCAGTATTCAGTTTAGATGCAGATTCAGTCAACACTAGGGATCAATATTCAGTTAACACTAGGATCAATACTCAGTGTAACAATATTCAGTTAACAGTATTTTTCTTCTAGGCCATCGGGGGAGCTCTGGCAGCAGCACAAGGAGCAGAGCAGCGGAGCAGCAACACTGGCACGGGCTTATATATTGTTGGCTTGTAGCATAAATTGTTGGAACGACAACATAAATTGTTCAGCGTCTTGACGCACTAATGCAATCGTACTAACAATTGGTAGACCAAAATCATATAAAGGTAGTCTGCTCTCCTTTAAATTATATTTCATAAACTATATTGAACCACTGCAGCCGCTATAGATTTGAGATTCACATCTTTTTACATTGCCTGCTCTAGGAAGTTACTGTCGTGTAGTTAGTCTTCTTGCACTGTATTTGTACAATTGTATATTCTTGCCACTACTAGGTGATTCCTTAAATTATTCAGTATGTTGTAACATACCAGTTTGATGGAATGCCTAAGGTCTAAGGAGATAAACATTGGTATCCAGAATAGATCTACCTAAACCAACAGGCACAAAACATGCATATCCCTTTAATCTGCATTAGTGCGTCTAAGTGGTTAGTGTATTGTAAGCTCCATCCATGGAGCAGTGAAATAAGCTGACGCTGTATAACATGCAGCTAGCTTGCTGTTTAGACATTTTCCCGTTTTTAAGTATTACTTTTCTCTATATCTGTGAATTGGATCGTCGATCTTTCCTGGAGTCGATTTTGCGCTAGAGCTTCTAAAACTAACCAGTCTAGGGAAGAACTTCTTTCTTATCTTCATACATTCTGGACCTTTTCACTACCCTCAATTCAGTTTCTACAAAACGACAATTTTAAAAATGCTAGTCGAGCAATCTTTTAGAAAGCATAATGCTAGTGGGATCTACTCGGTTCATGCTTACTTTGGTCTGCATGACAGTCCTATACGAAGTGCAATTTTGTACTGCTTTCTTCAAGGTTCAGGGGTCCAGGCATATGGCTCACTGTTCGTACTGTCCCAATGCAGCAGCTTCAGCTTCGCCTGCTAGTCGTCTGCACCGGATGCCGCGCCCGGGGCCACTGGCGGCCTCGAGGACGATGCCCAGGCTCAAGGCATAAGAGGGCGCACTGCCACCGTACGACAGGACCAAGCGCATGGTCATCCCCGACACACTCAAGTACGTCATCGTTGGACTGCCTTCTAGATCTCGGCGTGTGTCTTGTATGTGTGTTTGATGTTGATGTTGCTTGTGGTTTTGCAGGGTTCTGAGGCTGGGTTCTGAGGCTGCAGCCTGGGCACAGGTACTGCCTCCTCGGCCAGCTCTCCAAGGAGGTCAGATGGAACTACGCTGACACCATTAGTGTAAGCTATTTCATTGTGCTGTTTCTTCAGTTCTCACTAGTTGCTAGTGTTCGACTGCTACTAGTGGGTTAAGATTAGTCTTTTATAATTGTTTTCTTGAGGATGAGTTACTGGGGTTGTTCAGGCCATGACTCGAAATTATAATTGTTTTCTTGAGGATGGGCAATCTTGTGTATCTGAAAGTGATACATTCTTTGAAAACTCAGCTTCTACTATTCACCTTGTAGATTTTTTATTCTGCAACATATTTGGTTTGGTCATAAAATGATTGGATTATTCTGGAGAAGTACCCAGTGTAACCTTGCAGTGTGAGAAAATTATCTTGCGGTCTTAATTTAGTCTGATTAAAAAATTGGTCATGCTCACGAGCAGTATATATGCACTTGGTCGGTTCATTGTTAGCAGTTTAGCTACACAAACTGACTGACATTGCACAATAAAATGTAGCAGATTTGCTACCAATCCTTCTTTCTCTCGTATAGAAGTACATGCTATCTAACATGAGCAAAATCATTGCGTAACTATAGGTACATCATATGACTAATTTACACAGAATACTCATACTCGACCCCATGCATTCAGTTTCAAAACTTGAAACTAACCTGTTGAAACTAACCTGACTAGTAGCTTCTCTGGCTTCCAGTTTACAACTTCTAGGATATCAACCATTCATTCCCAAGTTGCTGCTGGCAGCTACAAGTCACCTTTTTCTGGAATTTGCATGTTCTTTTTTGTGTGTATATGCCTTCCTCTTCGATTTCGAGCTTGTGGTTGAGGTTAATTGATGGTGGTGGTTGTGCGATGTAGATGTTCGGGATGGCGGTGAAGGAGATGGAGTACCGGGTCGAGCTTCTCAACCGGTGAGTGATGTGCCTTCTAGCTGTTGTACTACCACCAGTCCACTACCTGGGTGGGGCTTGTGAGATTAGATCGTTGGTTGATGCAATGAACCAACTCCATAGTTTTTGTTAATTATGTAGTTATATACATTAAGGGATGCCATTGTCTGCGAAAAAATAAATTGCTTGCACTTTTCAGATGGATGAGGAGCCTAAAGTAGCTTGACAATTATAAGCCTGGTGTTTAGTGTTTTTACTGCTTCTGTGATTTCCTTGCGAACTGTTATTCCTTCAGCTATGACAAGTGATTGCCATGATCTGCACCCACTCGGACACACCCCTGGAAGTCTATTTCCGGGGAGATAGGTTACCTTGACATGAGAATTTACCCTGACCGGAATTTTGGTTATTTCAGGCAAATTTGGGGCTGAGGAAAGAAGACGAGGAGCAACTTCTCTCTGGTCTGGTGGTTGGAACTTCAGGACAAGGTACGTAGCATCCCCATCTCCCTCCCCCTCTTTCTCTGCTTACTAATGCTGCTAAATTAAGGAATATTTGATGCAAATCCTGGTTGTGTAAGGAATTCAAGAGGGATTTTTATGAACAAGTCCAGTTTTATTAGTTAGTAACAAACAGAGAAGATGCGGTCCAGATTGGCCAATTTTAAAAAGGCTGAATTAATGGGCTCGGCCCATCTAAAGCACCGAAATGGCCTGGGATGATTCTAAGTAACGACCTTTTGAATTGGTCACAATTTTGCCACGTCAGATTGCTACGTCCGATCCGACGTGGCATGGGCAGACAACCAGTGACCAAAACAAAAGGTCATGGGTTCAACGACCTTCTGTTTTGATCGTAAATGTCTATGACCTTCTCACAGAGAAGGTCGTTAATTTCAGTTTACGGCCGCTAGCTTTTGACCTTCTGTTTTTGGTCACAAAAAGGTCGCAAATGAAAAACAATGACCTTTCAGTGACCAATAGTCAAGGTCACAAGTTGACATATTTCTTGTAGTGCATCTAGCTCTGCACTAGATTCTCCTTTTGTTTTGAGTAAGCTTGCGACACCTAAACCTGCTACTGCTATGAATTCTGATATGTCGCATGTTATTGATGATGCCACTTCTGCTATGCATGATACTTATGATGAAACTACTTATTTGCGTAATACTACTTTGCCATTAGGTGAATTTCTTGATGAACAATTTGCTAGGGTTGGAGAGAATGAAATTATTGAAGATACTATTATTGATGATAATGATGATGAAAGTTCTCCCCCTGATTACGAATTGCCTGTTGTTCCTGAGGGTTATGTTATGGATGAGGAAGCTGCTAGAGCTATCTTTGCTTGCAAAGATAGAAATGATCTTAAGAAGTTATTAGCTAAATGGAAGCAGCAATCTCTTAATGCTAGAATGAAACCTGACCCCGCTTTTGCTACTTCACCTATCTGTGTTACTGATAAGGATTATGAATTCTCTATTGATCCTGAAATAATTACTTTGGTTGAATCTGATCCTTTTTATGGCTATGAATCTGAAATTGTTGTGGCACATCTTACTAAGTTAAATGATATAGCCACCCTATTTACTAATGATGAGAAGTCTCGCTATTATTATATCCTTAAGATATTTCCGTTCTCATTAAAGGGTGATGCTAAGACTTGGTTTAATTCTCTTGATCCTGGTTGTGTGCGTAGTCCCCATGATATGATTTATTACTTCTCTACTAAATATTTCCCTGCTCATAAGAAACAAGCTGCCTTGCGGGAAATATATAATTTTGTGCAAATCAAAGAAGAGAGTCTCCCACAAGCTTGGGGAGGCTTCTCTAATTACTTAATGCTTTACCTGATCATCCTCTTAAGAAAAATGAAATACTTGATATCTTTTATAATGGACTAACCGATGCTTCCAAGGACTACTTGGATAGTTGTGCTGGTTGTGTTTTTAGGGAAAGAATGGTCGATCAAGCTGAATTACTATTGAATAATATGTTGACTAATGAAAATAATTGGACTCTTCCTGAGCCAATTGAGCCAACTCCTGAGCCTATTCCTAAACCAACTCCGAAGAAGAGAGGTGTTCTATTTCTCAGTCCTAAAGATATGCAAGAGGCAAAGAAATCAATGAAAGAAAAAGGTATTAAAGCTGAAGATGTTAAGAATTTACCACCTATTGAAGAAATACATGGTCTTAATATACCGCCTGTTGAAGAAACACATTGTCTTGATAACCCGACACATGTAGTAAAGGTAAATTCTCTCTATAGATATGATAAAGTTGAAATTCCCTCTACTAAATTTCATAGCCCATGCTTAGATGAATTTGATGACTTTATGGCTAGGCAAGAAAGTTTTAATGCTTATGTTGGTAGAGAATTAAAGAATAATGCTTTCGAGATAGGACGCTTGAGTGATTATATGGCTAGAGTTAAAGGTGAACTTAAACTCATTAGCAAATATGCTTCTATGGTTACCACTCAAGCTGAGCAAGTACTTAAAGCTCAAAGTGATTTGCTCGATGAATTAAATAATAAACATGACTTTGCTGTTAGAGTGGCTACTAGAACTGGTAGAATGACTCGGGAACCTTTGTATCCTGAAGGCCACCCTAAGTGAATCGAGCAAGATTCTCAGAGAAATAATTTAGAGGCACCTAGTTCTTCAAAGAAGAAAAAGAAAAGCGATAGGACTTTGAATGCTTCTAGCAAACCTGTTGTAGACACACCTGAGAATCCCAATGATATTTCTATTTCTGATGCTGAAACACAATCAGGTGACGAACATGAACCTGGTGATAATGTTCATGTTGACGCTCAACCTAGCAATAATAATGAAGTAGAGGTTGAATCTGCTGTTGATCTTGATAACCCACAATCAAAGAATCAACATTATGATAAAACAGACTTTGTTGCTAGGAAGCACGGTAGAGAAAGAGAACAATGGGTTTAGAAACCCATGCCCTTTCCTCCTAAACCATCCAAGACAAAGGATGATGAGGATTTTGAGCGTTTTGCTGAAATGATTAGACCTATCTTCTTACGTATGCGCTTAACTGATATGCTTAAAGTAAATCCTTATGCTAAATATATGAAGGATATCATTACAAATAAAAGAAAGATACTGGAAGCTGAAATTTCCACCATGCTTGCTAATTACACTTTTAAGGGTAGAATACCAAAGAAATTTGGAGACCCAGGGGTACCAACTATACCATGCTCCATTAAAAGGAATTATGTTAAAACTGCTTTATGTGATCTTGGAGCCGGTGTTAGTGTTATGCCTCTCTCTTTATATCGTAGACTTGAATTGAATAAGTTGACACCTACTGAAATATCTTTGCAAATGGCTGATAAATCAACTGCTATACCTGTCGGTATTTGTGAGGATGTGCCTGTTGTGGTTGCAAATGTCACTATCTTAACGGACTTTGTTATTCTTGATATTCCCGAGGACGATAGTATGTCGATTATCCTTGGCAGACCCTTTTTGAATACAGCAGGGCCTGTTATTGATTGCAACAAAGGCAATGTCACTTTTCATGTTAATGGTAACGAGCATATGGTACACTTTTCGAGGAAACAATCTCAAGTTCATAGCATTAATTCTATTGGAAAAGTTCCAACTATTATTATTGGAGGTTTTGAATTTCCTCTTCCTACTGTCAAGAAAAAGTATGATATTATTATTGTTGGGTGTTGGGGAACGTTGCAAAAAATAAAAAATTTCCTACGTTCACCAAGATCAATCTATGAGTTCATCTAGAAACGAGAGAGAGGAGTGCATCTACATACCCTTGTAGATCGCGAGCGGAAGCATTCAAGAGAACAAGGTTGAGGGAGTCGTACTCGTCGTGATCCAAATCACCGGAGATCCTAGCGCCGAACGGATGTCACCTCCGTGTTCAACACACGTACGGTCAGCGTGACGTCTCCTCCTTCTTGATCCAGCAAGGGGTAAGGAGAGGTTGATGAAGATCCAGCAGCACGACGGCGTGGTGGTGGATGCAGCAGGGTTCCGGCAGGGCTTCGCCAAGCGACTACGGGAGGAGGAGGTGTATCA
>NC_041386.1:652120748-652153739 GCF_002162155.2 Triticum dicoccoides | reverse complement strand
GGGGTAGGGTGGCGCCAGATGTCAGGGTGCGGCTGCCCTCCCACCCCCCTCTTTATATAGGGACCCCAAGGGGGGGCGCCGGCCAAGGGGGGAGACTTGCCCCCCAAGGCAAGTGGAGGCGCCCCCTCCCCTAGGGTTCCCAACCCTAGGCGCAGAGGGGGGCCCAGGGGGGGCGCACCAGCCCATTAGGGGCTGGTTCCCCTCCCACTTCATCCCATGGGGCCCTCCGGGATGGGTGGCCCCACCCGGTGGACCCCCGGGACCCTTCCGGTGGTCCTGATACAATACCGGTAACCCCCGAAACTTTCTCGATGGCTGAAAAACGACTTCCCATATATAATTCTTTACCTCCGGACCATTCCGGAACTCCTCATGACGTCCGGGATCTCATCCGGGACTCCGAACAACTTTCGGTTTGCTGCATACTAATATCTTTACAACCCTAGCGTCACCGAACCTTAAGTGTGTAGACCCTACGGGTTCGGGAGACATGTAGACATGACCGAGATGGCTCTCCGGTCAATAACCAACAACGGGATCTGGATACCCATGTTGGATCCCACATGCTCCTCGATGATCTCATCGGATGAACCACGATGTCGAGGATTTAAGCAACCCCGTATACAATTCCCTTTGTCAATCGGTACATTACTTGCCCGAAATTCGATCATCGGTATCCCAATACCTCGTTCAATCTCGTTACCGGCAAGTCACTTTACTCGTACCGTAATGCATGATCCCGTGACCAGACACTTGGTCACTTTGAGCTCATTATGATGATGCATTACCGAGTGGGCCCAGAGATACCTCTCCGTCATACGGAGTGACAAATCCCAGTCTCGATCCGTGTCAACCCAACAGACACTTTCAGAGATACCTGTAGTGCACCTTTATAGTCACCCAGTTACGTTGTGACGTTTGGTACACCCAAAGCACTCCTACGGTATCCGGGAGTTACACAATCTCATGGTCTAAGGAAAAGATACTTGACATTGGAAAAGCTCTAGAAAACGAACTACACGATCTTGTGCTATGCTTAGGATTGGGTCTTGTCCATCACATCATTCTCCTAATGATGTGATCCCGTTATCAATGACATCCAATGTCCATAGTCAGGAAACCATGACTATCTGTTGATCAATGAGCTAGTCAACTAGAGGCTCACTAGGGACATGTTGTGGTCTATGTATTCACACATGTATTACGATTTCCGGATAATACAATTATAGCATGAATAAAAGACAATTATCATGAACAAGGAAATATAATAATAATCCTTTTATTATTGCCTCTAGGGCATATTTCTAACAGTCTCCCACTTGCACTAGAGTCAATAATCTAGTTACATTGTGATGAATCGAACACCCATAGAGTTCTGGTGTTGATCATGTTTTGCTCGCGGAAGAGGTTTAGTCAACAGATCTGCGACATTTAGATCCGTATGTACTTTGCAAACATCTATGTCTCGAACATTTTCACGGATGGACTTGAAACGACGCTTGATGTGCCTGGTCTTCTTGTGAAACCTGGGCTCCTTGGCAAGGGCAATAGCTCCAGTGTTGTCACAGAAGAGAGTGATTGGCCCCGACGCATTGGGTATGACTCCTAGGTCGGTGATGAACTCCTTCATCCATATTGCTTCATGTGCTGCCTCCGAGGCAGTCATGTACTCTGCTTCACATGTAGATCTCGCCACGACGCTCTGCTTGCAACTGCACTAGCTTACTGCTCCACGATTCAACATATACACATATCCGGTTTGTGACTTAGAGTCATCCAGATCTGTGTCGAAGCTAGCATCGACGTAACCCTTTATGACGAGCTCTTCGTCACCTCCATAAACGAGAAACATGTCCTTTGTCCTTTTCAGGTACTTTAGGATATTCTTGACCGTCGTCCAGTGTTCCTTGCCGGGATTACTTTGGTACCTTCCTACCAAACTTACGTCAAGGTTTACATCAGGTCTGGTACGCAGCATGGCATACATAATAGATCCTATGGCTGAGGCATAGGGGATGACACTCATCTCTTCTTTATCTTTTGCCATGGTCGGGCATTGAGCCGAGCTCAATCTCACACCTTGCAATACAGGCAAGAACCCTTTCTAGGACTGATCCATTTTGAACTTCTTCAATATCTTATCAAGGTATGTGCTTTGTGAAAGACCTATGAGGCGTCTCGATCTATCCCTATAGATCTTGATGCCTAATATGTAAGCAGCTTCTCTAAGGTCCTTCATTGAAAAACACTTATTCAAGTAGGCCTTAATGCTGTCCAAAAGTTCTATATCATTTCCCATCAAAAGTATGTCATCTACATATAATATGAGAAATGCTACAGAGCTCCCACTCACTTACTTGTAAACGCAGGCTTCTCCATAAGTCTGCATAAACCCAAACGCTTTGATCATCTCATCAAAGCGAATGTTCCAACTCCGAGATGCTTGCACCAGCCCATAAATGGATCGCTGGAGCTTGCATACCTTGTTAGCATTCTTAGGATCGACAAAACCCTCCGGCTGCATCATATATAGTTCTTCCTTAAGATAGCCGAGGAATGCCGTTTTGACGTCCATCTGCCATATCTCATAATCATAGTATGCGGCAATTGCTAACATGATTCGGACAGACTTCAGCTTCGCTACGGAAGAAAAAGTCTCATCATAGTCAACACCTTGAACTTGCCGATAACCCTTAGCGACGGGTCGAGCTTTATAGATGGTAATATTACCATCCGCGTCCGTCTTCTTCTTAAAGATCCATTTGTTTTCTATCGCTCGCTGATCATTGGGCAAGTCTGTCAAAGTCCATACTTTGTTTTCATACATAGATTCTATCTCAGATTGCATGGCTTCAAGCCATTTGTTGGAATCTGGGCCCGCCATCGCTTCTTCATAGTTCGAAGGTTCACCGTTGTCTAACAACATGATTTCCAGGACAGGGTTGCCATACCACTCTGGTGTGGAACGTGTCCTTTTGGACCTACGAAGTTCAGTAGCAACTTGATCCGAAGTACCTTGATCATCATCATTAATTTCCTCTCCAGTCGGTGTAGGAACCACAGGAACATTTTCCTGAGCTCCACTACTTTCCGGTTCAAGAGGTAGTACTTCATCGAGTTCTACTTTTCTCCCACTTACTCCTTTCAAGATAAACTCTTTTTCCAGAAAGGATCTGTTCTTGGCAACAAAGATCTTGCCTTCGGATCTAAGGTAGAAGGTATACCCAATGGTTTCCTTAGGGTATCCTATGAAGACGCATTTTTCCGACTTGGGTTCGAGCTTTTCAGGTTGAAGTTTCTTGACATAAGCATCGCATCCCCAAACTTTTAGAAATGATAGCTTAGGTTTCTTCCCAAACCATAACTCATACGGTGTCATCTCAACGGATTTAGACGGAGCCCTATTTAAAGTGAATGTAGCTGTCTCTAGAGCGTATCCCCAAAATGATAGCGGTAAATCGGTAAGAGACATCATAGATCGCACCATATCCAATAGAGTGCGATTACGACGTTCGGACACACTGTTACGCTGAGGTGTTCCAGGCGGCGTGAGTTGTGAAACGATTCCACATTTTCTTAAGTGCGTACCAAATTCGTGACTTAAATATGCTCCTCCACGATCTGATTATAAGAATTTTATCTTTCGGTCACGTTGATTCTCTACTTCATTTTGAAATTCCTTGAACTTTTCAAAGGTCTCAGACTTGTGTTTCATCAAGTAGACATACCCATATCTACTTAAGTCATCAGTAAGAGTGAGAACTTAACGATATCCTCTGTGAGCCTCAACGCTCATTGGACCACACACACCAGTATGTATGATTTCCAGTAAGTTGGTTGCTCGCTCCATTGTTCCGGAGAATGGAGTCTTGGTCATTTTTCCCATGAGGCATGGTTCGCATGTGTCAAATGATTCATAATCGAGAGACTCTAAAAGTCCATCAGCATGGAGCTTCTTCATGCGCTTGACACCAATGTGATGAAGGCAGCAGTGCCACAAGTATGTGGGACTATCGTTATAAACTTTACATCTTTTGGTATTCACACTATGAATATGTGTAACATTACGTTCGAGATTCATTAAGAATAAACCATTGACCATCAGGGCATGACCATAAAACATATCTCTCATATAAATAGAACAACCATTATTCTCGGATTTAAATGAGTAGCCATCTCGCGTTAAATGAGATCCAGATACAATGTTCATGCTCAAACTTGGCACTAAATAACAATTATTGAGGTTTAAAACTAATCCCGTAGGTAAATGTAGAGGTAGCGTGCCGACGGCGATCACATCGACCTTGGAACCATTCCCGACGCGCATCGTCACCTCGTCCTTCGCCAGTCTCCGCTTATTCCGCAGCTCCTGCTATGAGTTACAAATATGAGCAATGGCACCGGTATCAAATACCCAGGAGTTACTACGAGTACTGGTAAGGTACACATCAATTACATGTATTGGAGTGTTTCCTCTCAACTACTTATGGAAATGTAAATTTACTAATCACAACTTTCCTAGGGCTCAATAATTGTAAGTCTGCACCACTATGTTGATAGAGGTAAAGAAGCATAGGTGTATAGCTTTGTAGCAAACAAATATTACTTATATGTGCCATACATGTAGCTAACAAAAAAATTAGCATAACTGATTCTTGAAGAGAAAATCTTGTTCCAGCCAAATAAACCTTCTTGCAACCGTGCCACCTATGTATCTCCTCAAGAAGGAAAGATCATAGTCAATTCTTGGCTATTAACCATTCTGATCCTCATTTACTCCAATTAGTGCCAGATCTGATCATTTCCCTTAATAACCTATATAACTGAAGGATCTACTAAAGACAGTGATTGAGATTAGGAATTTCTCTTCTTAATTCATATGGAAATAACTAATTAATGCCAACAACAAATTGTAGAAAATAGTGCATTTTCTGAACATCTATATCTGACTAAAACTAATATCCGAATAAAATTTCTCACTTAATAACCAAGTTGCCTACTCTGATTGTCTAACTTTTAGCAAAATATGGAGTATGGAATTCATACTTAGGGAGCAATCAAACAAAAGACACAGATTATAGATGGCTGAAGATATGTACATGGAAATTATAGTCTAATCCTATTGACATCTAGGAGGTTAAAAAGTGTGTTTCAAACCATGGGGAAACTATGGCCATGGACTCTGCGGTTCTGTACAAATATTGTACTTCTGAGAAATTAAAGTTATTGTTTATACTTCTTACCAGTTTATAGGTCGTTGTTAGAACATATAAGTAGAAAATCTAGTAGCGTTGTGAATTGCTCGATTCATCTAAAACATAGGATGGCTAGCTGAACGGATAATTGAAGCCAATCTGATGGACATGAGAAACAGCGGACAAATCCAAATTGTACCAGTTTGCACTCATACACAACATTTCATGAGAGCACGTGCATACTTAAAGAGTGAACTGATTGGCTAGCAGAAAGAGAGACCCAAACATATTTCTAAGATTGATAAAAAATCACTTTCAACCACAGATTAGATGGCTGATGGTGAAAATACTGCACGCTGATTTGCAATCAATGTTCGTCAATACAGAACCAAAAAATCTGCAATTCAGTCATTCAATAAATTAAGTATAGAACAGAGCAGATACCTAGGTCTACAGCATAAGTACCAAACAGAGCACATACCTAGGTCTAGCTTGAATGCAAGCTAGTTGCTGAAACATACAATTGCTAGTGAGGAGGGCATCACGTTCCACCGTCCACTTGAGAGGAGTCCATGGGCGAGGTGGTGGTGCAGATAGGAGATCCGCCATGCATGGGGAATCTCTGCTGATGGCAGCAGCGGCTCTGACGGCGCTGCAGCACCATAGCTATCAAGCTTATGGTTGATCTAGGACACATACATTGACCTGGTAGTCTGGTACTCTAGTACATCATAGTAGCATGCATAGATTAGGCCCCAGCTATGTGGCGGCAACATGAAGAGAGGACGTGTGCGCTTCCTCTAGGATCCCAAGCGAGAGATGAAAAGAAGATCAAGCTCGGAGGTATGCTGAGCACCGATTGGTTCAGGAGAGCCAGTTGTTCATCAAACACCATGTATTTTCTCTTGATAAGATGGACTCTTTTCTTGAAAGGATTCTTCCAATTTAAGAGAGATATAGATCTGTTTTCCATCGGGGAGGAAAAGACATGAGAGAAGAAAAGAAACATGAAAGCTTTAGAGAGAGACTTGAGAGATAGAAAAGAAACATGAAAGCTTTAGAGAGAGACGTGAGAGATAGGGACTCTTCAGATTTGCTGTTTTTTTGCAGGGAGAAGAGGAGACGGTGGAGGAAGATATATTGGAGATATTCTCGTTTAACTTATTTTTCTAGAACCGTGAGAGCATTATGGGCCACTTTTTCAGCTTCAAAGATGTCCGGCTTTCAAATCAATCTGTTTTCGGCCAAACTTAGTTGGCCTAAAGGTTTGTTGGTTTTTTCTATACGAAAGTTAATCAAGACCGTAATAACGCGGTCCCATCCTAGATTAATGGTTGCTAATTTTTGATTAACATGGTAATTTGTTGGGAGTCTGTAATTAGTATAGGTATAGATATCACATATACCTTTAGTGTTGCCGGCCTTCTTGTCCGCTAAGTATTTGGGGCAGTTCTGCTTCCAGTGACCCTTCCCTTTGCAATAAAAGCACTCAGTCTCAGGCTTGGGTCCATTCTTTGACTTCTTCCCGGCAACTAGCTTACCGGGCGCGGCAACATCCTTGCCGTCCTTCTTGAAGTTCTTCTTACCCTTGCCCTTCTAGAACTTGGTGGTTTTATTGACCATCAACACTTGATGTTCTTTCTTGATTTCTACCTCTGTTGACTTCAGCATTGAAAATACTTCAGGAATAGTTTTCTCCATCCTCTGCATATTGTAGTTCATCACAAAGCTCTTGTAGCTCGGTGGGAGTGACTGAAGGATTCTGTCAATGACCGCCTCGTCCGGGAGGTTAATGTCCAGCTGGGACAGGCGGTTGTGCAACCCAGACATTTTGAGTATGTGCTGACTGACAGAACTATTTTCCTCCATCTTACAACTATAGAACTTGTCAGAGACTTCATATCTCTCGACCCGGACATGAGCTTGGAAAACCATTTTCAGCTCCTCGAACATCTCATATGCTCCGTGTTGCTCAAAACTCTTTTGGAGCCCCGGTTCTAAGCTGTAAAGCATGCCGCACTAAACGAGGGAGTAATCATCAGCACGTGACTGCCAAGCGTTCATAACATCTTGGTTCTCTGGGATGGGTGCTTCACCTAGCGGTCCATCTTACAACTATAGAACTTGTCGAAGACTTCATATCTCTCGACCCGGGCATGAGCTTGGAAAACCATTTTCAGCTCCTCGAACATCTCATATGCTCCGTGTTGCTCAAAACCCTTTTGGAGCCCCGGTTCTAAGCTGTAAAGCATGCCGCACTAAACGAGGGAGTAATCATCAGCACGTGACTGCCAAGCGTTCATAACGTCTTGGTTCTCTGGGATGGGTGCTTCACCTAGCGGTCCTTCTAGGACATATGCTTTCTTGGCAGCTATGAGGATGATCCTCAGGTTCCGGACCCAGTCCGTGTAGTTGCTGCCATCATCTTTCAGCTTGGTTTTCTCTAGGAACACGTTGAAGTGAGCGTTGGCCATTTGATCTACAAGACATATTTTGCAAAGATTTTAGACTAAGTTCATGATAATTAAGTTCATCTAATCAAATTATTTAATGAACTCCCACTCAGATTTGACATCCCTCTAGTCATCTAAGTGTTACATGATCCGAGTCGACTAGGCCGTGTCCGATCATCACGTGAGACGGACTAGTCATCATCGGTGAACATCTCCATGTTGATCATATCTTCCATACGGCTCATGTTCGACATTTCGGCCTTTGTGTTCCGAGGCCATGTCTGTACATGCTAGGCTCGTCAAGTTAACCTAAGTGTTTTTGCATGTGTAAAACTGTCTTACACCCGTTGTATGTGAACATAAGAATCTATCACACCCGATCATCACGTGGTGCTTCGAAACGATGAACTTTAGTAACGGCACATAGTTAGGGGGAACACTTTCTTGAAATTATTATAAGGGATCATCTTATTTACTACCGTTGTTCTAAGTAAACAAGATGCACAAACATAATAAACATCACATGCAATTATATAGTAGTGACATGATATGGCCAATATCATATAGCTCCTTTGATCTCCATCTTCGGGGCTCCATGATCATCTTCGTCACCGGCATGACACCATGATCTCCATCATCATGATCTCCATCATCGTGTCTCCATGAAGTTGCTCGCCAACTATTACTTCTACTACTATGGCTAACGGTTTAGCAATAAAGTAAAGTAATTACATGGCGTTAAATCATTGACACGCAGGTCATACAATAATTTAGACAACCCCTATGGCTCCTGCCGGTTCTCATACTCATCGACATGCAAGTCGTGATTCCTATTACAAGAACATGATCTCATACATCACAATATATCATTCATCATCCATCACAACTTTTGGCCATATCACATCACAAAGCAATTGCTGCAAAAACAAGTTAGACGTCCTCTAATTGTTGTTGCATCTTTTACGTGGCTGCAATAGGGTTCTAGCAAGAACGTTTTCTTACCTACGAATAACCACAACGTGATTTGTCAACTTCTATTTACCCTTCATAAGGACCCTTTCATCGAATCCGCTCCAACTAAAGTGGGAGAGACAGACACCCGCTAGCCACCTTATGCAACTAGTGCATGTCAGTCGGTGGAACCTGTCTCACGTAAGCGTACGTGTAAGGTCGGTCCGGGCCGCTTCATCCCACAATACCGCTGAAGCAAGATAAAACTAGTAGTGGCAAGAAAGTTGACAACATCTACGCCCACAACAGATTTGTGTTCTACTCGTGCAATAGAGAACTACGCATAGACCTAGCTCATGATGCCACTGTTGGGGAACGTTGCAAAAAATAAAAAAATTCCTACATTCACCAAGATCAATCTATGAGTTCATCTAGCAACAGAGAGAGGAGTGCATCTACATACCCTTGTAGATCGCGAGCGGAAGCGTTCAAGAGAACGAGGTTGAGGGAGTCGTACTCGTCGTGATCCAAATCACCGGAGATCCTAGCGCCGAACGGACGGCACCTCCGCATTCAACACACGTACGGTCAACGTCACGTCTCCTCCTTCTTGATCCAGCAAGGGGGAAGGAGAGGTTGATGAAGATCCAATAGCACGACGGCGTGCTGGTGGATGCAGCAGGGTTCCGGCAGGGCTTCGCCAAGCGACTACGGGAGGAGGAGGTGTAGCAAGGGGGGTAGGGAGGCGCCAGATGTCAGGGTGCATCTGCCCTCCCACCCCCCTCTTTATATAGGGACCCCAAGGGGGGGCGCCGACACTAGGAGATGGGATCTTCTAGGGGGGGGCAGCGGCCAAGGGGGGGAGACTTGCCCCCCAAGGCAAGTGGAGGCGCCCCCTCCCCTAGGGTTCCCAACCCTAGGTGCAGAGGGGGGCCCAGGGGGGCGCACCAGCCCACTAGGGGCTGGTTCCACTCCCACTTCAGCCCATGGGGCCCTCCAGGATGGGTGGCCCCACCCGGTGGACCCCCGGGACCCTTCCAGTGGTCCCGGTACAATACCAGTAACCCCCCGAAACTTTCTCGATGGCCGAAAAATGACTTCCCATATATAATTCTTTATCTCCGAACCATTCCGGAACTCCTCGTGACGTCCAGGATCTCATCCGGAACTCCGAACAACTTTCGGTTTTCTGCATGCTAATATCTTTACAACCCTAGCATCACCGAACCTTAAGTGTGTAGACCCTACGGGTTCGGGAGACATGTAGACATGACCGAGATGGCTCTTTGGTCAATAACCAACAGCGGGATCTGGATACCCATGTTGGCTCTCACATGCTCCTCGATGATCTCATCGGATGAACCACGATGTTGAGGATTTAAGCAACCCCGTATACAATTCCCTTCGTCGATTGGTACGTTACTTGCCCGAGATTCGATCGTCGGTATCCCAATACCTCGTTCAATCTCGTTACCGGCAAGTCACTTTACTCGTACCGTAATGCATGATCCCGTGACCAAACACTTGGTCACTTTGAGCTCATTATGATGATGCATTACCAAGTGGGCCCAGAGATACCTCTCCGTCATACGGAGTGACAAATCACAGTCTCGATCCGTGTCAACCCAACAGACACTTTCGGAGATACCTGTAGTGCACCTTTATAGTCACCCAGTTACGTTGTGACGTTTGGTACACCCAAAGCAGTCCTACGGTATCCGGGAGTTACACGATCTCATGGTCTAAGGAAAAGATACTTGACATTGGAAAAGCTCTAGCAAACGAACTACATGATCTTGTGATATGCTTAGGATTGGGTCTTGTCCATCACATCATTCTCCTAATGATGTGATCCCGTTATCAATGACATCCAATGTCCATAGTCAGGAAACCATGACTATCTGTTGATCAACGAGCTAGTCAACTAGAGGCTCACTAGGGACATGTTGTGGTCTATGTATTCACACGTGTATTACGATTTCCGGATAATACAATTATAGCATGAATAAAAGACAATTATCATGAACAAGGAAATATAATAATAATCCTTTTATTATTGCCTCTAGGGCATATTTCTAACATTGGGGATGTTCATATCCCCGTTGAGGTAACTTAGTGTTATTTGAAATTTCTCCAGTTCCGTGTTATTCGGAATGAGTTTGTTAACAAGACTTGACCAACCTTGTTAGTGGATTCATTTTGATGATCATTAGTTGGATGAAACTAGAAGGCACAACCTTCTGTACCCTCTTTTTACTTTCTGTTATTTAGAATAAATAAAGCAAAAATAGTATTATCTATCTGTTTTCTGAATTATCCGTGCAATAAAAAAATGTCCCGAAAATAAAAGTGCCCCAAATGCCCTGCAAATTTAGTATGATTTTTTATGGAATATTTGAGGATTTTAGGCACTGAAAACACTGCAGGGGGGCAAGCACCTGGCCACAAGGGTGGAGGGCGCGCACACACCCCCTGGGCGCGCCCCCTGTCTCGTGGGCCCATGGTGGCCCCCTCCACTTAATCCTGCACCCACACACTCCATCTTCTTCCCAAAAAATCCCCATCCAGCTCAAGCATGAGTTCTAGCTCATTTTGCTGCGATTTTCGATCACCTTGCTCAAAGCTCCATTCACAAAACTGCTTTGGGAGATTGTTGCTTGGCATGTGACTCCTCCATTGCTCCAATTAGTTTTTGTTCTAGTGCTTTATTCATTGCAAATTTTTGCTGCATAGGTGACCCTGTTCTTGAGCTTGCATGTCAAATTTATGAGGTCTCAAGTAATTCTAATGTATGATATAGGCTCTAGGCACTTGCAGGAGTAGTTGCTGCCAATCTTGTTTAGTTTTATTCACTTTTATTTTGAAGTTACAAAAAATTTCAGAAATTTTCAGAAAATGTTAAGGAGATTTTCTGAAAATTTCTGAAATTTTCGTGCCAAACTTTTATTATTATCCTAAGAAGTCACGTCCATCAGTATCATTTCATTTATATGATGAATTCAAGGAAATGTCTTTACGTAATTTTTACACGGTATGTAGAATACCCTTTGAGGGCAGATTAGATGAACCACGTCGTAAGGATGTGGATGGCTTTGTTAACACCATTACTGTAGGGGATCCAAAGAAGGGTTCCGATGCGAGAATCTCTAGCATACACTTTCCTGTTTTACGCTACTTTGCCTTATTTGCTAGTCGATGCTTAATTGGTCGTGAAAATAGTGGAAACTTCAGTGTACCTAATATTATTATTCTATTCCATGCCTTGTTTGGTGATAATAGTTTTAGTATGGGTGCCGTTATTGCTAAACGGCTAAGCCTGAACCGTACAAAGGGCCCCATCTTTGGAGGTATCTATGCTGCACGTCTTGCTAAACATTTTGAGATACCTATTAGGCACCATGAGAAAGAGGAGACAATATTGCCTCCTTACCTTTTAGATTACAGGAGCATGGTAGCACATGAGTTTATTGTTCACAATGATGATAAGATGCTCTTCTATAACTTGAGATTTAATAAGAAACACAATGAGACTATTATCCTGCCTGTGCCTCTGTTGTTTGATTTGACTGCAGTTAATTATCTTGTCTCGCCAGAAGCGGTGTACGCTCATCGAGGACAAGCATCCGCTCCAGAGCCTGAGCCGGAGCCTCCACTGGACCCTTATCATTCATCATCTCACCAGTGGGATCCGGAGGAGATGGCCAGCCAGTGGTATCCTGATTACACCCCTCAGTACACCGGGGAGAGTAGCCGCGGTCCTTGGCAATAAACCAACTTAGGCCAAAAGCCTAAGCTTGGGGGAGTACGTATTTCTCACCGACCTTACACTCATGTTCACACACTATTCTAGTCGTCGGTGCTCATACTCTTTCATTGTATTATCCATGCTAGTTTAATTTTCTTTTTCTAGCTTTCTTCTTGTGTGTTTGATAAACCTTAAGAAAATCCAAAAAATAGTTAGTTTAATTTCCATGCTTGTAGTAGTAATTAAATTGAAAACCCAAAAAGATGTCTCGTTCTTCTTCTTACTTGTTGGGAGCTTTCCCGTGTAAATAGTTTTCTTTTCTTTTCTTTCCTTTGGGGGTCAAGAGTAGAAGACCATATTGAAAATGTTTAGTGGCTCTCACATGCATGATTGTTTATTTAACTTAGAGCCCATATTACTTTGTCTTCTCTCTTGAGTTGAATGCTTGCAGATTCCAGCTTAGTCCAATGCACGTGCACTATTATTATTATACATATCGTTAGCTCGTGCAAGTGAAAGGTAATAATGACGATATATGATGGACTGATTGAGATGAGAAAAGCTGGTATGAACTCAACCTCTTTTGTTTTTGTAAATATGATGAGTTCATCGTTCTTGATTCAACTTATTATGAAGTAAACATATTTGCAATGACATTTAGAGATTATAGTTGTTTGTGCCATGCTTAATTAGCTATGAGTTATAATGGTTTACCTTGCGTGCCAACATGCTATTAAAATGATTATGATGTGGTATGATGGGATGGTATCCTCCTTTTAATGAATTGAGTGACTCAACTTGGCACATGTTCACGCATGTAATTTAAAACAAATCAACATAGCCTTCATGATATTTATATTCATGGTAGATTATATCCTACTGATGCTTGTACTCGGTGTAAATTAATTTTAATGCATGTTCATGACTGTTGTCGCTCTCTCAGTTGGTTGCTTCCCAGTCTTTTGCTAGCCTTCACCTGTACCAAGCGGGAATACTGCTTGTGCATCCAAACTCCATAAACCCCAAAGTTGTTCCATATGAGTCCACCATACCTTCCTATATGCGGTATCTACCTGTCGTTCCAAGTAAATTTGTATGTGCCAAACTCCAAACCTTCAAATGAAATTCTGTTTTGTATGCTCGAGCAGCTCATGTTTCAACTAGGGTTGTCTGTATCTTCCATGCTAGGTGGGTTATTCTTAAGAGAAGTGGACTCCGCTCCTCATTCACGAGAAAATGGAGGTAACTGGGATGCCCAGTCCCATGATCAAAAAGATCAAATAAAATCAATATAATCAAACAAAACTCACCCAGGGCTGTTGTTAGTTGGAGGCACTCGTTGTTTCGAGCAAGCCATGGATTGATGCTTGTTGGTGGTGGGGGAGTATAAACTTTTACCATTCTGTTTGGGAACCGCCTATAATGTATATAGTATGGAAGATATCGCCATCTCATAGTTGTTGCGTTGACAGTGAAAGCATGCCGCTCAAAATGTTATTCATCTCTATTTTAAAATTGAGCTTTGGCACCTCTACAAATCCCTGCTTCCCTCTGCGAAGGGCCTATCTATTTACTTTTATGTTGAGTCATCACCTTCTTATTAAAAAGCACCCGCTGGAGAGCACACTCTCATTTGCGTTCATTACTATTAGTTTATATTGGGTATGACTTGACAGGATCTCTTTTACCATGAATTACAATGTTTAGTCAGTCCTTGGTCTTTAAAGGTGCTCTGCATTTATGTTTTGCGGTCTCAGAAAGGGCTAGCGAGATACCATCTTGTTATATCATATTATGATTGTTTTGAGAAAGTGTTGTCATCCGAGTTTTATTATTATTGCTCGCTAACTGATTATGCCATTGATATGAGTAAACATGAGACCTAAGTGTTATTGTGAGAATGGTTAGTTCATAATCTTTGCTGAAAATTTGAATGCTGGCTTTACATATTTACAATAACAAGAGCAAATAGAGTTTGTAAAAGTTTTTCTTTATCACTTTCAGTTTATTAACTGAATTGCTTGAGGACAAGCAAAGGTTTAAGCTTGGGAGAGTTGATACGTCTCCAACGTATCTACTTTTCCAAACACTTTTGCCCTTGTTTTGGACTCTAACTTGCATGATTTGAATGAAACCAACCCGGACTGACGCTGTTTTTAGCAGAACTGCCATGGTGTTGTTTATTGTGCAGAAAACTAAAGTTCTCGGAATGACCTGAAAATCCACGGAGATAACTTTTGGAAAATATAAAAAATACTGGCGAAAGAATCAAGGCCAGGGGACCCACACCCTGTCCACGAGGGTGGGGGCGCGCCCCCCTTGGGCGCCCCCCCTGTATCGTGGGCCGACCTCAACTCCAACTCCATATATTTCATTTCGCGGAGAAAAAATCAGAGAGAAAGTTTCATCACGTTTTACGATACGGGGCCGCCGCCAAGCCCTAATCTCTCTCGGGAGGGATGATCTGGAGTCTGTTCGGGGCTCCGAAGAGGGGGATTCGTCGCCGTCGTCATCATCAACCATCCTCCATCACAAATTTCATGATGCTCACCGCCATGCGTGAGTAATTCCATCATAGGCTTGCTGGACGGTGATGGGTTTGATGAGATTTACCATGTAATCAAGTTAGTTTTGTTAGGGTTTGATCCCTAGTATCCACTATGTTCTGAGATTGATGTTGCTATGACTTTGCTATGCTTAATGCTTGTCACTAGGGCCCGAGTGCCATGATTATAGATCTGAACATATTATGTTTTCATGAATATATGTGAGTTCTTGATCCTATCTTGCAAGTCTATAGTCAATTATTATGTGTTATGATCCGACAACCCCGAAGTGACAATAAGCGGATACTTCTCGGTGATGACCATAGTTTGAGGAGTTCATGTATTCACTATGTGCTAATGCTTTGTTCCGGTTCTCTATTAAAAGGAGGCCTTAATATCCCTTAGTTTCCACTAGGACCCCGCTGCCACGGGAGGGTAGGACAAAAGATCTCATGCAAGTTCTTTTCCATAAGCACGTATGACTATATTCGGAATACATGCCTACATTACATTGATGAACTGGAGCTAGTTCTGTGTCACCCTACGTTATAGCTATTATGATCAATCGCATCCGACATAATTATCCATCACTGATCCAATGCCTACGAGCTTTTCACATCTTGTGCTTCGTTTATTTACTTTTTCGTTGCTACTGTTACATCTACTACAAAACTGCTATCTTTACTTTTGCCACTGTTACCATTACTATCATACTACTTTGCTCTGAAATACTTTGCTGCTGATACTAAGTTATCCAGGTGTGGTTGAATTGACAACTCAACTGCTAATACTTAAGAATATTCTTTGGCTCCCCTTGTATCGAAACAATAAATTTGGGTTGAATACTCTACCCTCGAAAGCTGTTGCGATCCCCTACACTTGTGGGTTATCAGCACTGCACACGAATAAAATATCAACTTGTGTGTCCTAGGGTGCCCCTGCCCCCGTATATAAAGGAGCAAGGGGGAGGGCGGCCGTCCCTCCTTGGTTGCGCCCCACAAGGGGAGTCCTACTAGGACTACTAGTCCTAGTAGGATTCCACCAAGAGGGAGAGAGGGGGAAGGAAGGAGAGGGAGAGGGAGAAGGAAAGGGGGGCGCCGCCCCCTTCCCTAGTCCAATTTGAACCCAAGGGGGAGGGGGCACGCGGCTTGCCCTGGCCGCCCCTCTCTCTCTCCACCAAGGCCCATGTGGCCCATTAGTTCCCCTAGGGGGTTCCGATAACCCTCCGGCACTCCGGTTTTATCCGGAACACTTCCGGTGTCCGAATATAGCAGTCCAATATATCAATATTTATGTCTTGACCATTTCGAGACTCCTCGTCATGTTCGTGATCTCATCCGGGACTCTGAACAAATTTCGGTCATCAAAACACATAACTCATAATACAAATCGTCATCGAACGTTAGGCGTGCGGACCCTACGGGTTCGAGAACTTTGTAGACATGACCGAGACACATCTCCGGTCAATAATCAATAGCGGAACCTGGATGCTCATATTGGCTCCTACATATTCTATGAAGATCTTAATCGGTCAAACCGCATAACAACATATGTTTGTTCCCTTTGTCATCGGTATGTTACTTGCCCGAGATTCTATCGTCGGTATCATCATACCTAGTTCAATCTCGTTACGGGTAAGTCTCTTTACTCATTCCATAAAACTTCATCCCTCAACTAACTCATTAGTTACAATTCTAGCAAGGCTTATATTGATGAGCATTACTGAGAGGGCCCAGAGATACCTCTCCCAAACATTGAGTGACAAATCTAAATCTCGATCTATGCCAACCCAACAAACACCTTTGGAGACACCTATAGAGCACCTTTATAATCACCCTTCCACATTGTGACGTTTGGTAGCACACAAAGTGTTCCTCCGGTACAGGAGTTGCATAATCTCATAGTCTGAGGAACATGTATAAGTCATGAAGAAAGCAGTAGCAATGAAACTGTAATGATCATAATGCTAAGCTAACGGATGGGTCATGTCCATCACATCATTCTCCTAATGATGTGATCCCGTTCATCAAATGACAACACATATCTATGGTTAGGAAACATAACCATCTTTGATTAACGAGCAAATCAAGTAGAGGCATACTAGGGACAATATATTTTTTCTATGTATTCACACATGTACTAAGTTTCCGGTTAATACAATTCTAGCATGAATAATAAACATTTATCATGAAATAAGGAAATACATAATAACTTTATTATTGCCTCTAGGGCATATTTCCTTCAGTCTCCCACTTGCACTAGAGTCAGTAATCTAGATTACATAGTAATGATTCTAACACCCATGGAGCTTTGGTACTGATCATGTTTTGCTCGTGGAAGAGGCTTAGTCAACGAGTCTGCAACATTCAGATCTGTATGTATCTTGCAAATCTCTATGTCCCCTTCCGACACTTGATGACAGATGGAATTGAAGCGTCTCTTGATGTGCTTGGTTCTCTTGTGAAATCTGGATTCCTTTGCCAAGGCAATTGCACCAGTATTGTCACAAAAGATTTTCATTGGACCTGATGCACTAGGTATGACACCTAGATCGGATATGAACTCCTTCATCCAAATTCCCTCATTTGCTTCTTCTGAAGCAGCAATGTACTCCGCTTCACACGTAGATCCCGCCACGACGCTCTGCTTGGAACTGCACCAACTGACAGCCCTCCAATCAATAAAATACGTATATGGTTTGCGACTTAGAGTCATCCGGATCAGTGTCAAAGCTTGCATCGACATAACCGTTTATGACGAGCTCTTTTTCACCCCCATAAACAAGAAACATACCCTTAGTCCTTTTTAGGTATTTCAGGATGTTCTTGACCGTTGTCCAGTGCTCCACTCCGAGATTACTTTGATACCTCCCTACTATGCTTATAGCAAGGCCCACATCAGGTTTGGTACACAGCATTGCATACATGATAGAACCTATGGCTGAAGCATAGGGAATGACTTTCATTTTCTCTCTATCTTCTATAGTGTCGGGCATTGAGTCTGACTCAACTTCACACCTTGTAACACATGCAAGAACCCTTTCTTTGACTGATCCATTTTGAACTTCTTCAAAACTTTATCAAGGTATGTGTTTTGTGAAAGTCTAGTTAAGCGTCTTAATCTATCTCTATAGATCTTGATGCCCAATATGTAAACAGCTTCACCGAGGTCTTTCATGGAAAAACTCTTATTCAGGTATCCCTTTATGCTATCCTGAAATTCTATATCGTTTCCAATCAACAATATGTCATCCACATATAATATTAGAAATGCTACAAAGCTCCAATTCACTTTCTTGTAAATACATGCTTCTCCAAAAGTCTGTATAAAACCATATGCTTGGATCACACTATCAAAGTGTTTATTCCAACTCCGAGAGGCTTGCACCAGTCCATAAATTGATTGCTGGAGCTTGCACACTTTGTTAGCATCCTTTGGATCGACAAAACCTTCTGGTTGCATCATATACAACTCTTCTTCCAGAAATCCATTTAGGAATGTAGTTTTGACATCCATCTGCCAAATTTCATAATCATAAAATACAGCAATTGCTAACATGATTCGGACAGACTTAAGCATCGCTACATGTGAGAAAGTCTCATTGTAGTCAAGTCCTTGAACTTGTCGAAAACCTTTTGCAACAAGTCGAGCTTTGTAGACATTAACATTACCGTCTGCGTCGGTCTTCTTCTTGAAGATCCATTTATTTTCTATGGCTTGCCGATCATCGAGCAAGTCCACCAAAGTCCACACTTTGTTCTCATACATGGATCCCATCTCAGATTTCATGGCCTGAAGCCATTTCACAGAATTTGGGCTCATCATCGCTTCCTCAAAGCTCGTAGGTTCACCATGGTCTAGTAACATGACTTCCA
Source organism: Triticum dicoccoides (assembly GCF_002162155.2). Classification (NCBI taxonomy): domain Eukaryota; kingdom Viridiplantae; phylum Streptophyta; class Magnoliopsida; order Poales; family Poaceae; genus Triticum; species Triticum dicoccoides. Next base: position 652,134,974 of record NC_041386.1, on the reverse strand, counting down.
GAACAGGATTACTGTACCACTCTAGTGCGGATCTTACCCTGGAAGACCTATGAGGTTTGGTAGCAACTTGATCTGAAGTTTCATGATCATCATCACTAACTTCCTCACTAATTGGTGTAGGAATCACTGGAATTGATTTCTGTGATGAACTACTTTTGAATAAGGGAGAAGGTACAATTACCTCATCAAGTTCTACTTTCCTCTCACTCACTTCTTTCGAGAGAAAATCCTTCTCTTGAAAGGATCCATTCTTAGCAACAAATATCTTGCCTTCGGATCTGTGATAGAAGGTGTACCCAACAATTTTCTTTGGGTATCCTATGAAGACGTACTTTTCCGATTTGGGTTCGAGCTTATCAGGTTGAAGCTTTTTCACGTAAGCATCGCAGCCCCAAACTTTAAGAGATGACAACTTTGGTTTCTTGCCAAACAACAGTTCATAAGGCGTCGTCTCAACGGATTTTGATGGTGCCCTATTTAAAGTGAATGCATACGTATCTAAAGCATAACCCCAAAACGATAGCGGTAAATCAGTAAGAGACATCATAGATCGCACCATATCCAATAAAGTACGATTACGACTTTCGGACACACCATTTTGCGGTGGTGTTCCAGGTGGCGTTAGTTGTGAAACTATCCCATGTTGTTTCAAATGAAGACCAAACTCGTAACTCAAATATTCTCCTCCACGATAAGATCATAGAAATTTTATTTTCTTGTTATGATGATTTTCCACTTCACTCTGAAATTCTTTGAACTTTTCAAATGTTTCAGACTTATGTTTCATCAAGTAAATATAACCATATCTGCTCAAATCATCTGTGAAGGTAAGAAAATAACAATACCCACCACGAGCCTCAACACTCATTGGACCACATACATCAGTATGTATTATTGCCAAATGCCAATAAGTCATTACCTCGTTCCATTGTTCCAGAGAACGGAGTTTTAGTCATCTTGCCCATGAGGCACGGTTCGCAAGCACCAAGTGATTCCAAAAGTCCATCAGCATGGAGTTTCTTCATGCACTTTACACCGATATGACCCAAACGGCAGTGCCACAAATAAGTTGCACTATCATTATCAACTTTTCATCTTTTGGCTTCAATATTATGAATATGTGTATCATCACTATCGAGATTCAACAAAAATAGACCACTCATCAAGGGTGCATGACCATCAAAGATATTACTCATATAAATAGAACAACCATTATTCTCTGATTTGAATGAATAACCGTCTCGCATCAAACAAGATCTAGATATAATGTTCATGCTCAACGCTGGCACCAAATAACAGTTATTCAGGTCTAAAACTAATCCCGGTGGTAGATGTAGAGGTAGCGTGTCGACGGTGATCACATTGACCTTGGAACCATTTCCCACGCGCATCGTCACCTCGTCCTTAGACAATCTTCATTTAATCCGTAGCCCCTATTTCAAATTGCAAATATGAGCAACAGAACCAGTATCAAATACCCAGGCGCTACTATGAGCATTAGTAAGGTACGCATTAATAACATGTATATCAAATATACCTTTCACTTTGCCATCCTTCTTAACCGCCAAATACTTGGGGCAGTTCTGCTTCCAGTGACCAGTCCCTTTGCAGTAGAAGCACTCAGTTTCAGGCTTAGGTCCAGACTTGGGTTTCTTCTCTCGAGCAGCAATTTTCTTGCTGTTCTTCTTGAAGTTCCCCTTCTTTCCTTTGCCCTTTTTCTTGAAACTAGTGGTTGCTACGTCTTGAGCTTGCGTTGGTTTTCCTTGAAGAGGAAAGGGTGATGCAGCAATAGTAGCGTAAGTATTTCCCTTAGTTTTTGAGAACCAAGGTATCAATCCAGTAGGAGGCTCCTCAAAAGTCCCATGCACCTACACAAACAAACAAAGAACTCGCAACTAATGCAATAAAGGGGTTGTCAATCCCTTCACGGCCACTTGCGAAAGTGAGATCTCATAGAGATAGTATGGTAAGATAAATATATTTTTGGTATTTTTATAATATAGATTGGAAAAGTAAAGATGCAAATAAAAGTAGATTGAAAGCTTATATGATAAAAGATAGACCCGGGGGCCATAGGTTTCACTTGTGGCTTCTCTCAAGATAGCATAAGTATTATGGTGGGTGAACAAATTACTGTCGAGCAATTGATAAAAAAGCGAATAATTATGAGATTATCTAGGCATGATCATGTGTATAGGCATCACGTCTGCGACAAGTAGACTGACTCCTGCCTGCATCTACTACTATTACTCCACACATCGACTGCTATCCAGCATGCATCTAGAGTATTAAGTTCATAAAGAACAGAGTAACGCATTAAGAAAGATGACATGATGTAGAGGGATAAACTCATGCAATATGATATAAACCCCATATTTTTATCCTCAATGGCAACAATACAATACGTGCCTTGCTGCCCCTGCTGTCACTGGGAAAGGACACCGCAAGATTGAACCCAAAGCTAAGCACTTCTCCCATTGCAAGAAAGATCAATCTAGTAGGCCAAACCAAACTGATAATTCGAAGAGACTTGCAAAGATAACTTAATCACACATAAAAGAATTTAGAGGAGATTCAAATATTTCTCATAGATAAACTTGATCATAAACCAACAATTCATCGGATCTCTATAAACACACCGTAAAAAGAGTTACATCAAATAGATCTCCAAGAAGATCGAGGAGAACATGGTATTGAGATCCAAAAAGAGAGAAGAAGCCATCTAGCTAATAACTATGGACCCGAAGGTCTGTGGTAAACTACTCACAACTCATCAGAAGGGCTATGGTGTTGATGTAGAAGCCCTCCATGATCAATTCCCCCTCCAGCGGAGCGCCGGCGAAGGCTCCAAGATGGGATCTCACAGATACAGAAGGTTACGTCGGTGGAAATAGTTTTTCGTGGGCTCCTCTGATGTTTTCGGTGTACGTGGGTATATATAGGAGGAAGAAGTAGGTTGGTGGCTGCCCGAGGGGCCCATGAGATAGGGAGCGCGCCCTGTAGGGGTGGGCGCGCCCTCCACCCCCGTGGCCGCCTCGACTGCTTCTTGAATTGCACTCCAAGTCCTCTGGATCACGTTTGTTCCAAAAATCATGCTCCCGAAGGTTTCATTCCGTTTGGACTCCATTTGATATTCATTTTCTTTGAAACACTGAAATAGGCAAAAAAACAGCAATACGGGCTGGGCCTCCGGTTAGTAGGTTAGTCCCAAAAATGATATAAATGTGTAAAGTAAAGCCCATAAACATCCAAAACGGGTAATATAATAGCATGGAACAATCAAAAATTATAGATATGTTGGAGACGTATCAAGCATCCCCAAGCTTAATTCATGCTCGTCCTCGAGTAGGTAAATGATAAAAACAGAATTTTTGATGTGGAATGCTACCTAGCATAATTCTCAATGTAATTTTCTTTATTGTGGCATGATTGTTCAGATCCAAATGATTCAAGATAAAAGCTTATAAAACATACAAATAATAATACTTCGAAGCATACTAACAAATAATCATGCCTATCAAAATAGCATAGCCAAAGAAAGCTTATCCCTACAAAATCATATAGTTAGGCCATGCTTCATTTTCATTACACAAAATACTCCCATCATGCACAACCCCGGTTTCAGCCAAGCAATTGGTTCATACTTTTTAACGCGCTTCAGCTTTTTCAACTCTTACGCAATACATGAGCGCAAGCCATGGACATAGCACTATGGTGGTATACGGTGGTGGTTGAAAGGACAAAAAGGGAGAAGATAGTCTCACATCAACTAGGCGTATCAATGGGCTATGGAGATGCCCATCAATAGATATCAATGTGAGTGAGTAGGGATTGCCATGCAACGGATGCACTAGAGCTATAAATATATGAAAGCTCAACAAAAGAAACTAAGTGGGTGTGCATCCAACTTGCTTGCTCACGAAGACCTAGGGCATTTTGAGGAAGCCCATCATTGGAATATACAAGCCAAGTTCTATAATGAAAAACTCCCACTTAGTATATGAAAGTGACAACATAGGAGACTCTCTATCATCAAGATCATGGTGCTACTTTGAAACACAAGTGTGGTAAAAAGGATAGTAGCATTGTCCCTTCTCTCTTTTTCTCTCATTATTTTTTCTTTTCTTTCTTTTCTCTTTTTTTTTCTTTCCCCCTTTTTTTCTTTTCTTTGTCCTTTCTCTTTTTTCTCTTTTTGGCCTTTGTCTTTTTTTATTTTTTTTTACAAAGTCTGAAGACTCATCCCGACTTGTGGGGGAATTATAGTCTCCATCATCCTTTCCTCACTGGGACAATACTCTAGTAATGAAGATCATCACACTTTTATTTACTTACAACTCAAGAATTACAACTCAAAACTAGAACAAGATATGACTCTATATGAATGCCTTTGGCGGTGTACCGGGATATGCAATGAATCAAGAGCGACATGTATGAAAATTATGAAGGTGGCTTTGCCACAAATACGATGTCAACTACATGATCATGCAAAGAGCAATATGACAATGATGGTGCGTGTCATAATAACGGAATGGTGGAAAGTTGCATGGCAATATATCTCAGAATGGCTATGCAAATGACATAATAGGTAGGTATGGTGGCTGTTTTGAGGAAGGTAAATAATGGGTGCATGATACCGGCGAAAGTTGCGCAGTATAATAGAGGCTAGCAAAGTGGAAGGGTGAGTGTGCGTATATCCATGGACTCACATTAGTCATAAAGAACTCATATACTTATTGCAAAAGTTTACTTGCCCTCGAAGCAAAGTACTACTATGCATTCTCCTAGGGAAAGGGTTGATAGGAGTTAGCCATCGCGTGATCCCGACCTCCACTCATAAGGAAGGCAATCAAAAGAGCACCTCATGCAATAAATTTGTCACACAACTTTTACCATACGTGCATGCTACGGGACTTGCCAACTTCAACACAAGTATTTCTCAATTTCACAATTATCCACTAGCATGGCTCTAATATTACCACCTTTATATCTCGAAACAATTATCAAGCATCAAACTGATCCTAGTGTTTAATGCACTTCCTATGATAGTTTTTATTATACCCAACTTGGATGCTCATCATTCTAGGACCAAATTCATAACCATAGCAATTACCATGCTGTTCTAAGAGACTCTCAAAATAATATAAGTGAAGCATGAGAGACTAATAATTTCTACAAAATTAAGCCACCGCCGTGCTCTAAAAGATATAAGTGAAGCACTAGAGCAAATACTATCTAGCTCAAAAGATATAAGTGAAGCACATAGAGTATTCTAGTAAATTCTAATGAAGTGGGCTTCTCCCAAAAGGTGTGTACAGCAAGGATAATTGTGGTAAACTAAAAGGCAAATACTAATATCATACAAGACGCTCCAAGCAAAACACATATCATGTGGCGAATAAAAATATAGCTCCAAGTAAAGTTACCAATGAATGAAGACGAAAGAGGGGATGCCTTCCGGGGGCATCCCCAAGCTTAGGCTTTTGGCTATTCTTGAATATCTTGGGGTGCCATGGGCATACCCAATCTTAGGCTTTTGCCACTCCTTATTCCATAGTCCATCAAATCTTTACCCAAAACTTGAAAACTTCACAACACAAAACTCAACAGGAAATCTCATAAGCTCCGTTAGTGAAAGAAAGCAAAACCACCACATAAGGTACTGTCATGAACTCATTCTTTATTTATATTCGTGTTAAATCTACTGTATTCCAAGTTCTCTATGGTTCATACCACTTAATACTAGCCATAGATGCATCAAAATAAGCAAACAACACACGAAAAACAGAATCTGTCAAAAACAGAACAGTCTGTAGCAATCGGTAACCCACGAATACTTCTGGAACTCTAAAAATCCTACCAAAATATTAAGTCCTGTACAATTTGTCTATTGATCTACAGGAAAAAGAATCAACGCAAAAGCATGTTTCTGTGATTTAACAAAACTAATTTTGTGCTCGCAAAGTTTCTGTTTTTCAGCAGAATCAAATTAACTATCACCATAGGTTATCCTATAGGTTCTACTTGGCACAAACATTAATTAAAACATAAAAAAACATATAAACCTAAGGTAGATGAAAAATTTATTACTAAATAGAAACAAAAACAAAAAACATAAATAAAATTGGGTTGCCTCCCAACTAGCGCTATCGTTTAACGCCTCTAGCTAGGCATAAAAGCAAGGATAGATCTAAGTAGTGCCATCTTTGTAACTCAATTCATAAGTAGCTCGCATGATAGATTCATAAGGTAATTTAACTTTCTTTCTTGGAAAGTTCTCCATGCCTTTCCTTAATGGAAATTGGAATCTAATATTCCCTTCTTTCATATCAATAATCGCGCCAATCGTTCTAAGGAAAGGTCTACCAAGAATAATAGGGCAAGAAAGATTGCAATCTATATCAAGAACGATAAAATCTACGGGCACCAAATTTCTATTTGCAACAATGATAACATCATTGATCCTTCCCATTGACTTTTTATTGGTGGAATCCGCAAGGTGCAAATTTAAAGAGTAATCATCAAGATCATGGAAACCTAGAATATCACATAAAGTTTTCGTAATCGTGGAAACACTAGCACCCAAATCACATAAAGCATAACACTCATGATCTTTAATTTTAATCTTTATAGTAGGTTCCCACTCATCATTAAGTTTTCTAGGTATAGAAACTTCCAAATTAAGTTTTTCATCAAAAGATTGCATCAAGGCATCAACAATATGTTTGGTAAAAGCTTTATTTTGACTATAAGCATGAGGAGAATTCACAATGGATTGCAACAAGGAAAGACAACCTTCTAAAGAACAATTATCATAATCAAATTCCTTTAAATCCAAGATAGTGGGTTCAATGCTATTTAAAGTCTTGACCTCTCCAATCCCACTTTTACCAAATTTAGCATCAAGATCTAAAAACTCCGAATCATTGGGACGCCTTTTAACTAAAGTTGACTCATCTCCAGTCCCATTATTATTAAGATTCATATTTAAAAACAAAGATATAATAGGGGACACATAATAACTTTAAGATCTTCATCATTATTTTCATGGAAACTAGAAGAACACGCCTTTACAAAGCAATCTTTCTTAGCACGCAATCTAGCGGTTCTTTCTTTGCACTCATCAATGGACACTCTCATTGCTTTGAGAGACTCATTGATATCATGCTTAGGAGAAGTAGATCTAAGTTTCAAAGAATCAACATCAAGCGAGAGTATATCAACGTTCCTAGCCAAATCATCAACTTTGACCAATTTTTCTTCAAGCAAGGCATTAAAATTCTTTTGAGAGATCATAAATTCTTTCACACTATTCTCAGAATAAGATGGCATCTTATTAAAATTACCATAAGAATTATTGTAGGAATTTCCATAATTATTAGAGGAATTACTAGGGAACAGTCTAGGATTAAAGTTTCCTCTATAAGCATTGTTTCCGAAACTATTCCTACCAACAAAATTCACATCCATAGATTTATTATTATTCTCAATCAAAGTAGACAAAAGCATATCATTGGGATCAATAGAAGCACTCTTAGTAGCAAACAATTTCATAAGTTCATCCATCTTTCCACTCAAAACATTAATTTCTTCTATAGGATGCACTTTTTTACTAGTAGATCTTTCGGTGTGCCATTGAGAATAATTAGCCATAATATTATCAAGGAGTTTTGTAGCATCTCCTAAAGTGATTTCCATAAACATGCCTCCCGCGGCCGAATCTAAAAGATTTCTAGAAGCAAAATTCAATCTGGCATAATTTTTTCGTATGGTCATCCATAAATTCAAACCATGAGTAGGGCAATTGCGAATCATCAATTTCATTCTTTCCCAAGATTGGGCAACATGCTCATGATCAAGTTGTTTAAAATTCATAATATCGTTCCTAAGAGTGATGATCTTAGTGGGAGGAAAATATTTAGAGATAAAAGCATCTTTGCACTTGTTCCAAGAATCAATACTATTTTTAGGCAAAGACGAAAACCAAAGTTTAGCACGATCTCTAAGTGAAAACGGAAATAACTTCAATTTAATATCATTATCCGTATCTTTCTTCTTTTGCATATCACACAAATCAACAAAGTTGTTTAGATGGGTAGCGGCATCTTCACTACGAAGGCCGGCGAATTGATCTTTCATAACAAGATTCAGCAAAGCCGTATTGATTTCACAAGACTCAACATCATTAAGAGGAGCAATCAGAGTACTAAGGAAATCATTATTATTGGTATTGGAGAAATCACACAATTTGGTATTATGTTGCGCCATCGCGACAAGTAATCCAACACGCAAGTAAACAAAAAAAGGCAAGCGAAAGAGGGAGATGAGATTGGGAAAGAGAGGGAGAATAAAACGGCAAGGGTGAAGTGGGGGAGAGTAAAACGAGAGGTAAATGGCAAATAATGTAAATGCAAGGGAGATGAGTTTGTGATAGGTACTTGGTATGTCTTGACTTGAGCGAAGACCTTCCCGGCAACGACGCTAGAAGTCCTTCTTGCTACGTCTTGAGCTTGCGTTGGTTTTCCTTGAAGAGGAAAGGGTGATGCAGCAATAGTAGCGTATGTATTTCCCTCAGTTATTGAGAACCAAGGTATCAATCCAGTAGGAGGCTCCTCAAAAGTCCCACGCACCTACACAAACAAACAAAGAACTCGCAACCAACGGAATAAAGGGGTTGTCAATCCCTTCACGGCCACTTGCAAAGGTGAGATCTGATAGAGATAGTATGATAAGATAAATATATTTTTGGTATTTTTGTAATATAGATTGGAAAAGTAAAGATGCAAATAAAAGTAGATTGAAAGCTTATATGATAAAAGATAGACCCGGGGTCCATAGGTTTCACTAGTGGCTTCTCTCAAGATAGCATAAGTATTATGGTGGGTGAACAAATTACTGTCGAGCAATTGATAAAAAAGCGAATAATTATGAGATTATCTAGGCATGATCATGTATATAGGCATCATGTCCGGGACAAGTAGACCGACTCCTGCCTGCATCTACTACTATTACTCCACACATCGGCGGCTATCCAGCATGCATCTAGAGTATTAAGTTCATAAAGAACAGAGTAACACATTAAGAAAGATGACATGATGTAGAGGGATAAACTCATGCAATATGATATAAACCCCATCTTTTTATCCTCGATGGCAACAATACAATACGTGCCTTGCTGCCCCTGCTGTCACTGGGAAAGGACACCGCAAGATTGAACCCAAAGCTAAGCACTTCTCCCATTGCAAGAAAGATCAATCTAGTAGGCCAAACCAAACTGATAATTCGAAGAGACTTGCAAAGATAACTTAATCACGCATAAAAGAATTTAGAGGAGATTCAAGTACTTCTCATATATAAACTTGATCATAAACCCACAATTCATCGGACCTCGACAAACACACTGTAAAAAGAGTTACAACGAATAGATCTCCAAGAAGATCGAGGAGAACATGGTATTGAGATCCAAAAAGAGAGAAGAAGCCATCTAGCTAATAACTATGGACCCGAAGGTCTGTGGTAAACTACTCACAACACATCGGAAGGGCTATGGTGTTGATGTAGAAGCCCTCCATGGTCAATTCCCCCTCGGACAGAGTACCGGAGAAGGCTCCAAGATGGGATCTCGCGAATACAGAAGGTTACGGCGGTGGAAATAGTTTTTCGTGGGCTCCTCTGATGTTTTCAGGGTACATGGGTATATATAGGAGGAAGAAGTAGGTCAGTGGCCGCCCGAGGGGCCCACGAGATAGGGGGCGCGCCCTCCACCCTCGTGGCCGCCTCGACTGCTTCTTGACTTGCACTCCAAGTCCCCTGGATCACGTTTGTTCCAAAAATCATGCCCCCGAAGGTTTCATTTCGTTTGGACTCCGTTTGATATTCCTTTTCTTCGAAACACTGAAATAGGCAAAAAAAAACAGCAATACGGGTTGGGCCTCTGGTTAGTAGGTTAGTCCCAAAAATGATATAAATGTGTAAAGTAAAGCCCATTAACACCCAAAACGGATAGTATAATAGCATGGAACAATCAAAAATTATAGATACGTTGGAGACGTATCAGTGGTCGTGTTGACTATCAACACTTGATGCTCCTTCTTGATTTCTACCTCCGCAGCCTTTAGCATTGCGAAGAGCTCGAGAATAGTCTTGTTTATCCCTTGCATATTATAGTTCATCACGAAGCCTTTATAGCTTGGTGGCAGTGATTGAAGAACTCTGTCAATGACACTATCATTGGGAAGATTAACTCCTAGTTGAGTCAAGTGGTTATGGTACCCAGACATTCTAAGTATGTGTTCACTGACAGAACTATTCTCCTTCATTTTGTAGTTGTAGAATTGGAGACTTCATATCTCTCAACTCGGGCATTTGCTTGGAATATTAACTTCAACTCTTGGAACATCTCATATGCTCCATGACGTTCAAAAACATCTCTGAAGTCCCGATTCTAAGCCATAGAGCTTGGCACACTGAACTATCGAGTAGTCATCAACACGCGTCTGCCATGCATTCACAATGTCTGCAGTTGCTGGCGCGGGTGGTACACCTAACGGTGCTTCTAGGACGTAATTCTTCTGTGCAGCAATGAGGATAATCCTGAAGTTATGGACCCAGTCCGTGTAGTTGCTGCCATCATCTTTCAACTTAGCTTTCTCTAGGAACACATTAAAATTCAAAGGAACGGTAGCACGGGCCATTGATCTACAATAACATAGACATGCAAAATAACTATCAGGACTAAGTTCATGATAAATTAAAGTTCAATTAATCATATTACTTAAGAACTCCCACTTAGATAGACATCCCTCTAGTCATCTAAATGATCACGTGATCCAAATCAACTAAACCATGTCCGATCATCATGTAAGATGGAGTAGTTTTCAATGGTGAACATCACTATGTTGATCATATCTACTATATGATTCACGTTCGACCTTTTGGTCTCAGTGTTCCGAGGCCATATCTGCACATGCTAGGCTCGTCAAGTTTAACCCGAGTATTCTGCGTGTGCAAAACTAGCTTGCACCTGTTGTATGTGAATGTAGAGCTTATCACACCCGATCATCACATGGTGTCTTGGCACGACGAACTGTAGCAACGATGCATACTCAGGGAGAACACTTGTACCTTGAAATTTAGTAAGGGATCATCTTATAATGCTACCGCCGTACTAAGCAAAATAAGATGCATAAAAGATAAACATCACATGCAATCAAAATATGTGACATGATATGGCCACCATCATCTTGTGCGCATGATCTCCAACACCGAAGCATCGTCATGATCTCCATCGTCACCGGGGCAACACCTTGATCTCCATCGTTGCATAGTTGTCGTCTCGCCAACTATTGTTACTACGACTATCGCTACCGCTTAGTGATAAAGTAAAATAATTACATGGAGATTGCATTGCATATAGTAAAGCGACAACCATATGGCTCCTGCCAGTTGTCAATAACTTTGTTACAAAACATGATCATCTCATACAACAATTTATATCACATCATGCCTCGACCATATCACATCACAGCAAGCCCTCCAAAAACAAGTTAGACGTCCTCTAGTTTGTTGTTGCAAGTTTTACGTGGCTGCTACGAGCTTCTAGCAAGAACAGTTCTTACCTACGCATCAAAAGCACAATGATTTTTTGTCAGATGTGTTGTTTTAACCTTCAACAAGGACCGGCCATAGTTAAACTCGATTCAACTAAAGTTGGAGAAACAGACACCCTCCAGCCACCTTTGTGCAAAAGCACGTCGATAGAACCAGTCTAATGAACGCGGTCATGTAATGTCGGTCCGGACCTCTTCATCCAACAATACCGCCGAATCAAAGTAAGACGTTGGTGGTAAGCAGTATGACTATTATCGCCCATAACTCTTTGTGTTCTACTCGTGCATATAACATCTACGCATAGACCTGGCTCGGATGCCACTGTTGGGGAACGTAGTAATTTCAAAAAAAATCCTACGATCACGCAAGATCTATCTAGGTGATGCATAGCAACGAGAGGGGAGAGTATGTCCACATACCCTCATAGACCGAAATTGGAAGCGTTAGTTAACGCGGTTGATCTAGTCGAACGTCTTCGCGATCCAACCGATCCAAGTACCGAACGTATGGCACATCCGCGTTCAGCACACGTTCAGCTTGATGACATCCCTCGTACTCTTGATCCAGTTGAGGCCGAGGGAGAGTTTCATCAGCACGACGGCGTGGCAACGGTGGTGATGAAGTTACCGGCGCAGGGTTTCGCCTAAGCACTACGACGATATGATCGAGGTGTGTAACTGTGGATGGGGGCACCGCACATGGCTAAAATATCAACTTGGGTGTCCTAGGGTGCCCCTGCCCCCGTATATAAAGGAGCAAGGGGGAGGCCAGCCGACCCTCCTAGGCGCGCCCAACAAGGGGAGTCCTACTTGGACTACTACTCCTAGTAGGATTCCACCAAGAGGGAGAGAGGGGGAAGGAAGGAGAGGGAGATGGAGAAGGAAAGGGGGGCGCCGCCCCCCTTCCCTAGTCCAATTTGGACCCAAGGGGGAGGGGGCGCGCGGATTGCCCTGGCCGCCCCTCTCTCTCTCTCTCTCCACCAAGGCCCATGTGGCCCATTAGTTCCCCTGGCACTCCGGTTTTATCCGAAACTTCTCCGAAACACTTCCGGTGTCTGAATATAGCAGTCCAATATATCGATCTTTATGTCTTGACCATTTCGAGACTCCTCGTCATGTTCGTGATCTCATCCGAGACTCCAAACAAACTTCGGTCATCAAAACACATAACTCATAATACAAATCGTCATCGAACGTTAAGCATGCGGACCCTACGGGTTCGAGAACTATGTAGACATGACCGAGACACATCTCCGGTCAATAATCAATAGCGGAACCTGGATGCTCATATTTGCTCCTACATATTCTACGAAGATCTTTATCGGTCAAACCGCATAACAACATATGTTTGTTCCCTTTGTCATCGGTATGTTACTTGCCCGAGATTCTATCATCGGTATCATCATACCTAGTTCAATCTCGTTACAGGAAAGTCTCTTTACTCATTCCGTAATACTTCATCCCGCAACTAACTCATTAGTTACAATGCTAGCAAGGCTTATATTGATGAGCATTACCGAGAGGGCCCAGAGATACCTCTCCCAAACACGGAGTGAAAAATCCAAATCTCGATTTATGCCAACCCAACAAACACCTTTGGAGACACCTATAGAGCACCTTTATAATCACCCTTTCACGTTGTGACGTTTGGTAGCACACAAAGTGTTCCTCCGGTATTCGGAAGTTGCATAATCTCATAGTCTGAGGAACATGTATAAGTCATGAAGAAAGCAGTAGCAATGAAACTGTAATGATCATAATGCTAAGCTAACGGATGGGTCATGTCCATCACATCATTCTCCTAATGATGTGATCCCGTTTATCAAATGACAACACATGTCTATGGTTGGGAAACATAACCATCTTTGATTAACGAGCTAGTCAAGTAGAGGCATACTAGGGACAATATGTTTTTGTCTATGTATTCACACATGTACTAAGTTTCTGGTTAATACAATTCTAGCATGAATAATAAATATTTATCATGAAATAAGGAAATAAATAATAACTTTATTATTGCCTCTAGGGCATATTTCCTTCAATACAACCTTTAGATTTTCGAATACTGTTGCATATGTTTGTTGCCGACATTTGAAAGTACATGAATGTATTATGAAATGGAATGCAAGTATGCAACTATGAGACGAATGTGGATGTGTATAACACATATCATTAATGTGTGATGTATGTTTGCTGTGAATTGATTTGGAATGCAGGGTGGCTACAAAATAAGAGTTAACTTTTAGCCTGGAAAGATCAATACATGTGATTTTTGAAGAAGAAATTGCTTTCGACACTCAAGTATTGGAGGCGGTTCCGCAGCAAACCGTCTATAATACTTAAGCATTTGCGTTGTTTTCCCCTATAAACCGTTGTGCCGAGTAAATTATTTCAAGTTTTCGAACCACCTCAATGCTAAAGGTTTACATTGTTGCTCTATTATGTACCAGTGACGATGCAGTGTCCAAAAACATGCAATGTGTTTAAATACAAATCTTCAATATTGCCACTTCTTTAATTACTTCTATAATATTCCGCAAAAGGGAAACACTTGTATAATAGTTGGCTGATACCTCCGATAGTAACAAAGCCGCACATGTGGGAGTGGAAAGATGGAAAG
>NC_041386.1:652114843-652120283 GCF_002162155.2 Triticum dicoccoides | reverse complement strand
GGGGGTCTTTTTGCCCCACTATGGAGATTACTGTGCACGATATGTGGAAGAACCATGACACCAATTTCATCGCGGTCACCACCGGCGAATTCTTGGTCGTCATCTTTGTCGAGGCTGGATAGGGTCCCTCGGAGAAGACTACGGTTGCATCCTCGCATTTTCTTATCACGTCAAAGATAATTTGACGAGGCTGGTCTATCACTTTCGTAGCAACGGTTGATTGCATAACATGAATAAAACAGCTCATGTGCATGGACTAGCGGTTAATAAAACCAATTTTCCAAGAACGTTGGTGGGACACCCGCTAAAAAATAGTATCCACTCCTTTCAAATATGTGAAGCCCTTGGATTTAAATTCAAATTTGATCACAAATTTGACTAAGAAAATACGAGTTATCTGATGAGCAGAATTTTACGGTATATGTTGCATTATATGTGTCAGCTCATGACCAACGCATCAACGTGCAAAGTTGTGCCCGACATAAAAATTATGAACTATTGGACAAGCCAAAGAAAAACATAGACGAAACTATTATCTATTTTGAGAAGTTTTTGAAATGACACACCAGATTTCAAACTGCAACTTTTCACCTAAGTTAAATTAATTATAGGAGGATCTAGCATGTTTTAAGGGTTGTATAAGTTTATATTTGAAGTTAGCTTTCATACGCAAAAGTGATTTAACATTTATTACCGCGCGAGGCTCTATAAGTTTGCTCATGCTATAGGATGTGACTCGTAAATTAATCATTCATTTTAAGGTGCTTGTAGTACAATTACTCCTCGTTTGCTCCACGCAAAAAGTCACGTTCTTGATTAAACTAACAGCCATGGGTGGGAGCTGGGGCGCGCAGCCACAAGCTCCAAAAAGACAAATAGCAATTTGACAACTTGCAGCGCAGATTCATCAGCCGTCGCTGCGCTAGCTGCCCCGCCTCTCCTCCGCCGAGAAGAGCATCCATCCATGGCGCCGGGGGCGGAGGAGGCGGAGGGGGCTGGCCGGAGAGGGGTCCCTTCCCTGCTCGCCGGCGGCGGAACCGGGCAGGAGGAGCACATCGCCTCCGACGTCACCCAGGCAAACCTCTCCCTCCTCTCGGAGCAGATTCACAGAGATTGAGTTGCATTGGGATTTAGGGGAGGCTCATGTGGAGCGGTTGGTTTGGTTCAGCTGATAGGGTGGACGCCGCTGATCGAGCTGAAGCGGATCGCCGGGAAGGAGGGGGTGGGTGCCCGCATCGTCGGCAAGATCGAGGCCTACCAGCCCCTCTGCTCCGTCAAGGACCGCAGTGCTCTCAGGTACTGTTGACTCGTTTTGATTAGGTTCGTTTCTTTTCACAAATCTTGGGATGGGATTAGATTGGAGAGCTAGTTTTGTTGGTGCTGGTTGAGCAAATGAGGTGGATGATACTGTTGAACTGAACCACTAACCTTCAGTAAGCCACCCTTCCTACTGTTTACAGTTGCCTAGAACACCAAAACATCTGTAAGAAGAATTTTTTTTACAAGAAAATAGTAACTTCAGCTTCTGATCAGGTACATAGTCTTGCTGTTGTCAGAACACTAAAACATATGGTAAGTATTGGAATTATATGAACTTATGATGTGTCTGCTTCTTATGTTTACTTCAGAATGATAGAAGATGCCGAAGAGAAAGGGCTGATTTCACCTGGGGTCACGACTCTAGTCGAGCCGACAAGCGGTAATTTGGGGCTAGGACTGGTGCTCATTGCTCTGAGCAAAGGGTACAGGTTTGTCGCGGTGATGCCGGGCCAGTACTCGCTGGATAAGCAGATCTTGTTGAGATACATGGGTGCTGAGCTGTTCATAACCGGTAAGATTAAGATAGATAGTAGCATCTTACTTTATTCCTGTCTAAAAAAACAGAATCTTACTTGCTTGCTTAGTTCTGATTTGCCTTGCATAGAGTTGCTTACAATGGCCAATTGCTATGATTTGTATTGGTGACTTGCTCCATTTGGTGTGAGTAAATTGGCAGATCCGGCACTTGGGTTTCCGGGGCAAGTCGAAAAGGTCGAACAGCTTAAGAAAGAATTGCCCAATGTACATGTTCTTGATCAGTTCTCGAATCCAGCAAACCCCGAGGAACACATCCGATGGACTGGTACTGTCTCAAGATGACTTGCACTTGATGTTCACAAGGAACAGACCGTGTAACTTTTAAAGACATGCCCAATTTTCAGGACCCGAGATTTGGAAGGATACTGCTGGGAAGGTGGATATATTTGTTGCAGGTTCAGGCTCAGGGGGCACGGTATCAGGTGTTGGGAAGTATTTGAAGACGCAAAATCCAAATGTGAAGATCATTTGTGTAGAACCTGCAGAGAGCCCAGTTATTTCAGGTAAAATCATCAACAAAGGACTACTTGCCCCATATCCCTTGGAAATCATCAGTAATGACTATTAGGACCAGATAAATATTTTATAGTGTTTCTATGCTTCAAAGAATCAAACTACCAGAACGCTGTGAAAATAATAATTTGGCATCTAATCTTTGCCACAAAATGAAGTATTTCTCCCTTCACAGTTGTAACTCTGCTTGTTGTTTACTTGTCAGTCCATTAGTTTCACTCACCATCTTTTTTCAGAGAAATGGCAATAAATCATGCTTCGTCTTATCTATATGATTGGAACCTGTGGTGGTCCAGATAATTATATGGCTCCATGTTTGCTTCAGATTGTGTGGTGCCAGTTACTAAAATCACCCGAACAACACCAAAATAGTACGTTGAGTGACACTGACACTGACACTATTGCCTTGCTTGTTGTCATTGTTCAGGTGGGGAGCGAGGTAAACATGAAATCCAGGGAATAGGACCAGGATTCTTGCCTGAAATCTTGGACACCTTGGTCATCGACGAAGTGCTTACCGTGACCACCGAGGAAGCAATGGTGAACGCAAGGAGGTTGGCAATGGAAGAGGGCCTGCTTGTGGGCATATCTTCTGGGGCAAACTTGGCGGCTTGTCTGAAGGTTCTTACATAACCGAGAACCAGTCTGGGGAAAACTTTCTTTGAGTTATCTTAAGATTTCACTTCCTGATCTTTAGTAACCCTTTTAGGTCGCCGCGAGAGAAGAGAACAAGGGGAAGATGATTGTGACCATGTTCCCGAGCGGGGGCGAGAGATACATGAACTCGGACCTCTTTGCAGCTGTAAGAGAGGAGTGTATCGCCATGACCTTTTGACCACACATGCTACAAATTCAGAAGAGTTGTATGTAAAAGGTAGATGTAGCGGTTTACTGTATTGTGTTGCACGACCTTTCTACGGAGCTCATCAACAGACGATCTTGCTATGGAGTTTATCTACAAGGGATCATGAATTGTTGTTAGTCATTGAATGCATGTATTACCAGATCATCTGATGCCACAACGGCACCAAAACAGAACATCTATTTTGTGAATTTAGTGCACCACTTGGTTCTTGGTGTATGCAGAATTTTTTTTTTGTTTTTTTAGAAAATTGAATATAAGAGTGACATCAGCATGCATGTGCATATAGAAAGGAGGGAAGGAAGTGTCCGGCACTATTCCTAGAAATAGAGGACCCCAATACGCAGGGCACGTCATATTTTTAGGGCTCCCAGCGAACACCCTCAAAGCCGTCGGGTCGAATGGATGGCAATTTTTCTGTGCAACGTGGCAATTTTTCTATGTGCTACATGGCAACTTTCGACTCTGATCATGGCAAATTTATTGAAGTTGTCATGATAACTTCAATTGGTACGGCATGGCCAGTTTGGGGCGTTCGCTAGAAAAATGCTCTCAGGAAAAGATCGGCAACACCCTCAAAGCCGTCGGGTCGAATGGATGGCAATTTTTTTGTGCAACGTGGCAATTTTTCTATGTGCTACATGTCAACTTTCGACTCTGATCATGGCAAATTTATTAAAGTTGTCATGATAACTTCAATTGGTACGACATGGCCCGTTTGGGGCGTTCGCTAGAAAATGCTCTCAAGAAAAGATCGGCAGATAACGTTTCCCAAAACTAAATAGTCACCAGTTAGCCCGGTTCTTAAAAAATAGTTATAACTAAAAATATATTTTATATAAACATGCATATCCAATATTAATTGGACAAAATATTTATTTTTATTGGGCAAAAGCAAAATAAAATAAAGCTTTTTGAGGCCAGAAATCGAACATAGGAACTACCAATGAGACCTGCACAAAATAGCCACAAAGCATATGAATTGCTACAATACTAGTATATAACTAGCAATACCCGCGCAGCGGCACGCTGCGCCACGTCGATACATGGTGTTAATAGATGGTGTCTTTCTTATATGCACTAAATTTCAAATTGAAGTAACAGAACTGCGTTCATAAGGTTGTATTGTCAAAAAGGAAACTAATGCATAGAAGCAAAGTGAAAAGGATACATTTATTGTCAGCATGTGTGGTGCACCTTAGATATCAGGAAGTACATGTTGGGACTTTCCTAATAAGACTAAATGTCATACATTTATTTGTGACCTACATCATTCTACTTTTTTCTGATCTAATGTGCAAGAAAATCGAACGACACTAAAGTGCACACTCCAGCTTGAATTCCTTCTTTCAACTTTTGAACTAAATGTGAACCAACAACAGTAAAAGGAATAAGGAAGTTGTTGCAGGGCAAATGCACATTATTTCGTGCATGTATAGGGTGATCTATTTGTCAGTGTAGACGATGCTGGTGGCACTGCTGGATCAAAGCATGCGTTACTCTTTGGATTCAACATATTTTAAGTAGTAAAAGGAATTTCAGAAAAAGAAATACCATTTTCTGAACAATAACAAAATGGGGGGAAATCATGCATCATAAATAGAACTGTAATTTTAGCAAAGATATTGTTTTTTTTTTGCGAATGAGCAAAGATGTTGTTTGCGGAAGTTATTTCAATAAAAGCAAGCAAACACATAATCTTAGAAGACCAAGTGTGGCACTAATTAAGAGGAGTGTCACATACAAATAAGATGGATTTTGTGCGCTCAGAAAAACTGAAAGTAAGAATTGTCCCCCAATTCAGAAACTGTTCACTAACTGAAGCAAAATGAATAATTTGCTCTTCTTAGTTCCTTCTTTCAGCAGTAACAGAAGAACATCTATTATATAATCCATACATATTTGTGTTTGAAGAAACATAGATGCTCTGATTTATTTTTCAAAATTGGCATGTTCTAGCGAATAAAAGATAGAATCGTTGCTAACAGAGTGGTACTTTCAGCGGGTCGAGTTTTACATACAAATTAGATAGATCATAACAAAAAAGGTAGATAGCATGCACATGTGGAGAAATGGGCATAGACCCAAACAACTAACACATGTGCTTCCAGCCGTCCATGTCATGCTTCCTCAAACCACCTTATTTGACTTGTTTCCCATATTTTTCAGTTATCAATGCAATCTTATTCTTTGTGCTATCACTATGAG
>NC_041386.1:652098954-652114588 GCF_002162155.2 Triticum dicoccoides | reverse complement strand
TGATTTTTTGGCTTCCATAACTGTCCGTAACATGCGTCGCCCCCCCTATCTCTTTCGGCCTTCGCAACTAACGTTAAGCCTCAACTCTCAGCCCATGTACAGCCCAATCCCATTTCAGGCAAAGCACAAAAGAAAGAAAAATGTCAGCCCAAGTTGGACTACGCACGTAGTCACGCACATATCGCTAACCTCCTGTTTCTAAAAACACAATCACTAACCCCTTCGTTTAGCCGCTTTTTGATCTAAACCGACGCATGCAGCGACAAGGGGCCTGCTGATCTATCCGAGTCTCCATCGCGCCGCCATCGAAAAGGGCAGAAGGAGAGGGGACGCCCGGACAGGCAGCCACTCGCCGGCAGACCGGAAGCGCAGATGAGCGGCAACAACAAGAGGAGATCCTTCTACCCGTTCTATGCTCGAGTCTCCGCCTATCGCCGCCAGGGCGAATTTCCTCCAGTTTCAATCAGAAACTAGAAGAGGATTAAACGAGATCCTCCATCGCTGCATAGGTGCACAATTAATCCTTACTCCTTTAGTTCATCTCTTGATCTTTAATTTGTTCAAATCTGTGCGGTTTGCTACAAATAGTTGAGATTAATTATTGTCCAAATATGCTTGTGTAGATATGAAGATAATTAGGATA
Source organism: Triticum dicoccoides (assembly GCF_002162155.2). NCBI lineage: Eukaryota > Viridiplantae > Streptophyta > Magnoliopsida > Poales > Poaceae > Triticum > Triticum dicoccoides. The sequence goes on along the minus strand of NC_041386.1, from coordinate 652,113,945 downwards.
CGAGAACAATGGAAAACATTTGCCAGGGCACTTGCATCTAACCGTCCAAGCATTGAAACCCGCAATCGATCATTTGTCGTTAACCAACATATAGAGAATTAGCGGAAGTATGGCGCGGTTTGTTCACGTACATGATGATGCATGTCGTTCGTTCAGACTTCTCTGGTACGTTCAGTCTCATTATTTACCTCGTATACTAATCTCTATTTTCTGTTGTCTAACAAGAACAATCGTTGATTGATTGACATGAAAATTGGACTTGGACTCAATTATTTATAGTATGGTGTACCAAATTTTTCCATATAACTAATTTGGGATCTAATTTTGTCTTGTCAAAGTGGACAATTTGTATTGTCTTCTTGTGGTGTACCAAACATCAACGAAAACATGGGTTCAAGTTTAGCCTTTTTTCACACTCTAAATATTCAATTTTTAGCTCATTAGTCTAGTAGAGCTCAAGCGTGGAACTCGCCCCCCTATGCCAAATTTCTGGCTCCGTCCCTGTTCCAGTCTAGTAGCAGGATTGCCTGGCCCGGAGCACCCATAGTATCCTGGCCTGGAGCGCCCATAGGATTGCCTGGCCTGGAGCAGCCGAGAGCAAACTAAACAGCCATTGGCTTGAGCTCTGCCTCCCGCGTACTCGCACACTGCCATCCTTGATGCTGGCCTCGCCGTTACGGGCAGCGGCGCCCGCAGATGGGGAGGTGCGGCGGCGTGGCCCACACGTCAGTAGTGAGCGCCGAGGAGTGGTCGGACCGACCTCACATGTGCGGGCGGCAGGCAGGATGCTAGTGGCAGTGGAGGGCAGGAAGATGTGTAGCGAGATGGCAGCTCGCTATGACGACGACGTGGGGACGAAGGACGGCACGGGAGTGCGGGACGGCAGGGGGCTAGAGAAAGGTGTGGCTACTCCGGGGACTACACACAGCCGATCTCCAGAGCGCCGGCAACCTGCGCAAGCGTGATCGTGATGCTGACGGCCAAAGGAAGATCCATCACCAGCGGCCCCCACGACCATATTTCAGACCTCTACCTGAAACCGAATACAGGCAAAAAGAAATACTGATCAGTAGATTTCAAAGGGCAGAGACGAGGAGAGCAGCTCTCGAGGTCGAGCACTCTTGTAGTGTCAGTCTGCCAGCAGTGGAGCACACCTTGTCGGTGTCCCCGCGGTCGCTGGCCTCCTGGAGGACCTCACGCTGTCCGCATCGTCCACGTCCAACTTCTACCTGCTCTTGAGGAACACCTTGTCGTACCCCTTCTGTTAGCTGATCACCGACACCTCTATACCTCGCCGTCGCTATTACCTCGGTCATACACCAGATGGGGTACCTCCTGCATGATGCGCTGACCAGGACGCCCATGCACTTCGCGAAGGCATGGCGTGCTCCGCGGGAGCACTGGCCTCCAGTGGGTGCTCCTGCTTGGACACAAGTGGCGACCAAACCGGCGTGTCGTCGGCCGGTCCGTCGATGGGGATCTTCGCCTGCGTCGTCGCGTTTCCTCGAGTCTTGCTGTTGCGTGTCCGACATTAGCATGACGGGTGTGACGGGGTTGCGGTCCTCGAGAATCTAGTCGAGAATCGACCGCGCCACCGCCGCTCCTGCGTCGATATCTGCCGCAGCAATGTCAGCCGCTTGGCCTCGTCGGAGAAGGCCGTGATGGAGAGTCGATTGGCCAGGCCGGGGATTGGCGGTGACAAACGGCGAGGCACGGGCTGACGGCATGCTGGGTGTGAGCGCAGCAGAAATTTATAGAAGACTAATGAGGTTAAGAAGCTAGATGAGGACGCTCGTCAAGGAAGCAATTTTTATCCGTCTATATCACATCTAGATGTGAGATATTATCTCACATCTAAGACATTTTTTTCGTTGTTTGTTCTGTTTGTTTGATTTTAATTTGTCAAAGCCCAAAATCCAAGACTAAAAACCAGCTTGGCCTGCGTCCGCCTTGGTGGCCGGCCCATGCTTAAATCTGGTTGCTAGCTACCCGTAAAAAAAATCTAATCGCTAGCTTTTTCTGAACAAAAAACTGATCGCTACTGCTAACATCGATTTGTTAGCTTTTGCATCTGTTTGTTATACATTTACAAGCACGTGTCTTATCGCTAGCTTCTAGGCTACCCACATTTTTTTGCCTTCTGGTTTTTACGTTTTCACTCTTATTTTATAATTGATTTCAGTAAGGAACAAAGTTTGATTATAACATATATCAAAAAACATGTTCACAAATTTGCATATTTTTTCAAATTATAAAAAATCTTAACAAATACCAAAAATGTTTTAATATACGGTGAACAATGTTTTATTATATGAAGATCATTTCTGACCACAATAATTTTTTTTTGCAATATACATTGAATATTATTTAATATATAGTGAATTTTTTATATACGATGAACTTTTTAAATTATACACAATGAAGATATCTTTAATTAAACTAAATTACTTTAAAACACGTATGAAACAATTGATTGTGCATTCAAAAAATGTTCATGGATTAGAAAAAATATTCATGATTTGAACTTTGCTCGCAGATTCAGAAAATATGTTCAGAAATTTCTAAAATATTCATGATTTGAAAAATGGTCATAATTTTGAAAAAAAGGTTCAGAAATTTTGAAACAGAAAAAGGTAAGGAAAAGTAGAAAAAAGAAGGTTGGGCCCAGTTGCGACTCGAGGGTGGACATGCAACTCGGACAAACAAGGTTGGGCCCAGTTGCAAATCGAGGGTGGACTTGCAACTCAGATAAACAAGGTTGAGCCCGAGTTGCAAGTCGAGGGTGGACTTGCAACTTGGATAAAAATAGATTGAGCCCTAGTTGTGAGTCGAGGGTGGACGTGCAACTAGGAGAAAAAAAGTTGGACCCTAGTTATGAATCGATGGTCGACTTCCAACTTGGACAAAAAAGGTCGGACCATAGTTACGAGTCAAGGGTGGACTTGCAATTAGGACAAAAAATATCAAGGCCCAATTGCGAGTCGTGAGTGTAACTACAACTGAGAGAAAAGGACGGGCACTAGTTGCGACTTGAAGGTGGACATGCAACTGGGATAAAAAATGTCGAACTTCCAGTTGCGAGTTGAGGGTGGACTTGCAATTGGGACAAAAAATGTGAGGTCCTAGTTATGACTCGTGGGTGGGATTGCAACTGGGACGAAAAAAGATTGGACCCCAATTGCTAGTCGAGGGAGGACTTGTAACTAGAAAAAAAAGTCGGCCTCAATTACTAGTCGACGGTGGACTTGTAACTAGAACAAAAAAAGTCAGATAACTGTGATAAAATAGATCAGACCCCAGTTGCGAATCGAGGGCAGACTTGCAACTGGGACAAGAAAAGATCGAGCCCCAGTTGCAAGTCGAGGACGGACTTGGGTCTGGGACAAAAAAGATCAAACCTAGTTACAACTTGAGGATGAACTTATAACTGAAACAAAAATGACCGGATCCCACCTATAACTACAAACAAAAACCAATTTTCTGTCTATGCAATTGTAGTGAATCAAGAAAGTTAAACAACAGACTAAAAAGAACAAACACAAAAAGGCAAAAGCAAGCCCACGCCGGCACACACATGAGCTAGCACACTATGGCACGCTGCAACGTAGGAGGCTGCACCAGCGCACCCCTTGGACACGAACAAAATCATGAGATCAAACAAATTCTTTACCTAAAAAAAAGACAAAACAAATTCTTTTCTTTTTCGCGGGCCAGACAAAACAAATTCAAAGATAAGGAACTTAGATGTGAGATAGTATTTCACATCTAGATGTGAGATAGTATTTCACATCTAGATGTGAAATAGCAAATCTGTCCTTTTATTGGCGCAATCTGCGGCGTTGTGGTGGGCGGCAGGGCGGCAGGGTTTGAGATAAGAACGGAAGAGAAATCGTATGCGATTTGATGAGTTCCTCTGAGAGAAAGAATCGAGAGAAATCTCAGAACCACCAATCAACTAAATGCACGCCAACGCGTGGTCCAGCATGGCAACATGCAACAACCGACTACTCCTACAAACCATCACGATCCAGTCAAAAAAAACTCCCAAACAGCCGCATGCAAACTGCCATGCAGGAACAGACAGAACCGTTTAATATACTCACGCAGTCAACCAAGCAAAAGGAATAACTTATCCTATATGAAATCGCTAGACCCACCCCAAAGCCTACCTGCCCACGCCCCCCCACTAATTGACGTGTCAGCCTCTCATTGGTCTGATTTTTACTGATTGAAAAAAGTTAAAAAACCAGATTAAAAAATCCTAGCTAGGTTTAGTATATTTAGAATAAGGCGTATTATTTGCACATAAAAATTCCGCCCACTTATACCGCCATAGGTTGTGGTGATAACCACAAGGTTGAGCCATCATGATGCGTTTCGAGCTCAATGCAAAATCAATTAGAAGACCCCTGCTCGGGCAACACTTTCTCTTTTAGATGGATGATAAAATTAAAATAAATAGAATTTATACTAAACATTTATATTTTTTTACTTATTTTTATTAAAATAATTTCGTACCTATTATATTTTTAGTTTACTTAGTTTGCATAATCTGTAGTGTTTTTTGTTACACTCTTTGAAATGTATGTAAATCTGCACTTTTTATAAAAAAAGGTTATATTAGCCTTTCGAGACATTGCCCTTAATAAGATATTTACGTAGAACCTGCTTAATGCAAAAAAGAATTAAATGAATAAATAAAAGATGTTGTGACTTCGAAGATTAATCTTGATACTCTCATGAAGATAGTGGATGTATATATTTGAGTGCGTATGTGTGTTCTTCTCTATATATTAGTATTCTTAAAAAGTGTACCATGTTTTTTACTGTATGGTTAGGAAAGCACAATAACAGAAACATCTAGAATACTAGTTTCTTATGAGGAGTTTATCATCGATTGTTAGCATGCTTCTTTATCAGTTTTTGTGTTGTCATATGTTACAATGGATTAAGTACTCGGTTGAAAATATGTGCTTGGATTATACTTGTATTAAAACATCATCACTTATAACAATCACAAATGAATATAAAAATATTATGGATTTTCAACTATTACATACATATGATATACTTGTCGGAATGCACTTGGTCTCATCTAGTGTGTACAAATGATCCTACGAGTTACACAAATAAAATTCATCTTAAGTACCTACCTAAAATCAAACATACCAATCTAGTTAAGAGGGCCTTTGTAAAGGATAATGTATGATCGACAAGAGGGGGTTAATAGAAGATTTAACCCCTTTCTTAGTGGGGTTCGCAAATGTAACTGGATAAACTACTATTTGCCTAATAGGGGAACGTAACAGAAATTCAAAATTTTCCTATGAGTCACCAAGATCTATCTATGGAGAGGCTAGCAACGAGGGGAAGGAGAGTGCATCTACATACCCTTGTAGATCGCTAAGCGGAAGCGTTCAAGAGAACGGGGTTGAAGGAGTCGTACTCGTCGTGATCCAAATCACCGGAGATCCTAGTGCCGAACGGACGGCACCTCCGCGTTCAACACACGTACAGCCCGGTGACGTCTCCCATGCCTTGATCCAGCAAGGAGAGAGGGAGAGGTTGGGGAAGACTCCGTCCAGCAGCAGCACAACGGCGTGGTGGTGGTGGAGGAGCGTGGCAATCCTGCAGGGCTTCGCCAAGCACCGCGGGAGAGGAGGAGAAAGAGAGGTAGGGCTGCGCCAATAGGAGAAGAACTTCGTGTGTTGGGCTGCTCCTTTGCCTCCACTATATATAGGGGCAGAGGGGGGCTGCGCCCCCACCTAGGTTTCCACCCCTAGGGGCGGCGGCCAGCCCTAGATCCCATCTAGGGGGGTGGCCAAGGGGGGGAGAGGGGAAACTTGCCCCCCCCCCCAAGAAAGGTGGGTGCGCCCCCCTCCCCAAACCCTAGGCGCCTTGGGCCCTTGTGGGGGGGGGGCACCAGCCCACCTGGGGCTGGTCCCCTCCCACACTTGGCCCATGCAGCCCTCCGGGGATGGTGGCCCAATTGGTGGACCCCCGGGACCCTCCCGGTGGTCCCGGTACGTTACCGATAAAACCAGAAACTTTTCCGGTGACCAAAACAGGACTTCCCATATATAAATCTTTACCTCCAGACCATTCCGGAACTCCTCGTAACGTCCGGGATCTCATCCGGGACTCCGAACAATATTCGGTAACCACGTATATCTATTCCCTATAACCCTAGCGTCATCGAACCTTAAGTGTGTAGACCCTACGGGTTCGGGAATCATGCAGACATGACCGAGACGGTCTCCGGTCAATAACCAACAGCGGGATCTGGATACCCATGTTGGCTCCCACATGTTCCACGATGATCTCATCGGATGAACCACGATGTCGAGGATTCTATCAATCCCGTATACAATTCCCTTTGTCTAGCGGTATTGTACTTGCCCGAGATTCGATCGTCGGTATGCCGATACCTTGTTCAATCTCGTTACCGGCAAGTCTCTTTACTCGTTCCGTAACACATCATCCCGTGATCAACCCATTGGTCACATTGTGCACATTATGATGATGTCCTATCGAGTGGGCCCAGAGATACCTCTCCGTCAACCGGAGTGACAAATCCCAGTCTCGATTCGTGCCAACCCAACAGACACTTTCGGAGATACCCGTAGTGCACCTTTATAGCCACCCAGTTACGTTGTGACGTTTGGTACACCCAAAGCATTCCTACGGTATCCGGGAGTTGCACAATCTCATGGTCTAAAGAAATGATACTTGACATTATAAAAGCTTTAGCATACGAACTACACGATCTTTGTGCTAGGCTTAGGATTGGGTCTTGTCCATCACATCATTCTCCTAATGATGTGATCCCGTTATCAACGACATCCAATGTCCATGGTCAGGAAACCGTGACCATCTATTGATCAACGAGCTAGTCAACTAGAGGCTTACTAGGAACATGGTGTTGTCTATGTATCCACACATGTATCTGAATTTCCTATCAATACAATTATAGCATGGATAATAAACGATTATCATGAAGAAGGAAATATAATAATAACTATTTTATTATTGCCTTTAGGGCATATTTCCAACATATTTCACATCTAGATGTGAGATAGTATTTCACATCTAGATGTGAAATAGCAAATCTATCCTTTTATAGGCGCAATCAGCGGCGTTGTGGTGGGCGGCAGGGCGGCAGGGTTTGAGATAAGAACGGAAGAGAAATCGTATGCGATTTGATGAGTTCCTCCGAGAGAAAGAATCGAGAGAAATCTCGGAACCACGAGTCAACTAAATGCACGCCAACGCGTGGTCCAGCATGACAACATGCAACAACCGACTACTACTACAAACCATCACGATCCGGTCAAAAAAAAAACTCCCAAACAGCCGCATGCAAACTGCCATGCAGGAACAGACATAACCGTTTAATATACTCACACAGTCAACCAAGCAAAAGGAATAACTTATCCTATATGAAATCGCTAGACCCACCCCAAAGCCTACCTGCCCACGTCCCCCACTAATTGACGTGTCAGCCTCCCATTGGTCTTATTTTTACTGATTGAAAAAAGTTAAAAAAACCAGATAAAAGAATCCTAGATAGGTTTAGTATATTTAGAATAAGGCGTATTATTTGCACATAAAAATTCCGCCCACTTATACCGCCATAGGTTGTGGTGATAACCACAAGGTTGAGCCATCATGATGCGTTTCGAGCTCAATGCAAAATCAATTAGAAGACCCCTGCTCGGGCAACACTTTCTCTTTAGATGGATGATAAAATTAAACTAAATAGAATTTATACTAAACATTTATATTTTTTTACTTATTTTTATTAAAATAATTTCGTACCTATTATATTTTTAGTTTACTTAGTTTGCATAATCTGTAGTGTTTTTTGTTACACTCTTTGAAATGTATGTAAATCTGCACTTTTTATAAAAAAAAGGTTATATTAGCCTTTCGAGACATTGCCCTTAATAAGATATTTACGTAGAACCTATTTAATGCAAAAAAGAATTAAATGAATAAATAAAAGATGTTGTGACTTTGAAGATTAATCTTGATACTCTCATGAAGATAGTGGATGTATATATTTGAGTGCGTATGTGTGTTCTTCTCTATATATTAGTATTCTTAAAAAGTGTACCATGTTTTTTACTGTATGGTTAGGAAAGCACAATAACAGAAACATCTAGAATACTAGTTTCTTATGAGGAGTTTATCATCGATTGTTAGCATGCTTCTTTATCAGTTTTTGTGTTGTCATATGTTACAATGGATTAAGTACTCGGTTGAAAATATGTGCTTGGATTATACTTGTATTAAAACATCATCACTTATAACAATCACAAATGAATATAAAAATATTATGGATTTTCAACTATTACATACATATGATATACTTGTCGGAATGCACTTGGTCTCATCTAGTGTGTACAAATGCTCCTACGAGTTACACAAATAAAATTCATCTTAAGTACCTACGTAAAATCAAACATACCAATCTAGTTAAGAGGGCCTTTGTAAAGGATAATGTATGATCGACAAGAGGGGGTTAATAGAAGATTTAACCCCTTTCTTAGTGGGGTTCGCAAATGTAACTGGATAAACTACTATTTGCCTAATAGCTCCCTACAAATGCAATTTTACAATTGAGAACTTCAAGAAAAGTAGATTGCACAAAGCAGGCAGAGTGAAGGGGAGGACCCGATGAAGGCGGCGTGTTCACGGTGGAGGACCTCGATTGCTATTGTAGTGTTAGGGGTGATGCTGCTGCATTCAGTGCCTATGTATCCCGCCTTGGGTGTGTGTGTGTGTATGTTGCTGTGGGGTCCGTTTGTACTTGGGCTATGGTTGATCATTGCTTTATATATAAAGCGGAGAAGCCTTTTTGGTAATGCATACACAAGGGTGTAGTTCTCCAAGTTCAGATAGTTTGCATGATGACTTCACTTAGAGAGGCTTGAATACCAATTTGTAAGATCACCAAAGTCTCGGCCACCCAGGACAGTTGCATCTCCTTGAGATAGGATACTATGGGGACCCGATTTCGCAAACTAGATAAACGCTTGATTACATGCAATATTCCTATGATTGGTAGGTAGTGTTTCATATTCAGCTTCATGAGTATATCAAATAACAATGAAACATTCATATAGATAGGCCCTTGAGGCCATGTACTTGCATACAATCTTAATTAGCTTGGAAGAGAACATAGAGTAACACCTCTAATGGGTTGAACCGGTAAATCTTGAGATTGACCAAATCATCATGAGACACATCGTACTCGAGGGGAACTACGTCTACCACTGACCACACACATCGAGAGAATGCCTAAATACAAGGAAATGTGAACACCATTGAATATGAGGGACTGGCTGAAACCAGTTTTCTAAAGCACCTAGGTGTGATGCCGGTTTAAAATAGGAGCACTTTGATCCATAGGAGGCAGCAAATAAACTCCACTTTAGATACATGTCAGCTGACTGAGTTTTAAGTTTTGAGCCAGCCGATTTTTTGACCGTTGATTGCTGCTCCAAGATGCGTGCTAATTGTTTTTCCTGTTGTATGTTGTGTCTTGTATTGGGTTGGGCGTTTTTTGATTGACCCCTATTTTGGGTCAGTCGATTTCTTGTTGGGCTGAAGCCTGTTACATGTTTTTTATTAGGCTGTTTGCGTGCGTTTTTACTACTGTATTTTTTATCGGTTTTTGTGGATATATTTTGGATGTTGGGTGAATATAAAATATGTACACATAAGTAATGTATAATTTGTGTGTAAATTCTAATTCTATGAAAAATGCACTATTATATGCCACTATTCATTTGTTCTTAGATTTTGTTTTTGCAGAAGTCCCACTTTTATATGGTTATTCTTGCATATTTTTAAAAATCACAATTTTTATGTATATTTCACGCAAATTTTGTCAGTGTTTGTTTTAGATTATTTTCCCATTTTCTTTGTTCTTAAATGGTAATACCATTGCCACATATTCATTCTTTCTTTTTTGGGTATTTTTGCTTTATTTTTTATTCCAGATTTCTATTTCTATGTGTTTTTCCTTTTTCCCTTTTTCTTTCCTTTTTTTTGTGTTTTAGTTTTTTTCTTTACGCATTTTTTTGGATGTTGAGTGTGTGTAAATATATGCACACAAGTACTACATGTATACAGTATATTAGAGTATGGAAATTTCACTACTATATGTTTTTTCTTACATATTATAAAAAGTGCAATATTTGTACTAATCTTGACAAAATTTTAGTTTTATGTTTTTATTTCACTTTCTCTCTTATTTAAGGGTAATACCAATGACACTAATTCTTTCTTTCTTTGAATCCTATTTTTTAATGTAAATTCTACTAGTATATGTTAGTTCTTGCATAGCTATAAAAAGTGCAACTTATGGGTAAATTATGTGCAAATTTACCATGATTTATTTTTGCATTCCTTTCTTCCTAAAGGGTGGTACCAATGCCACTAATTCATTCTTTTTTTAGAGAATTTTATATTTTTGTGTGTTTAAATAAGTATACACACAAGTACTATACAACATGTGTGTAAATTGTAGTAGAGTGTAAAATTGCAATATTATATGTTCGTTGTTTGCATATTACTAAAAGTGCAATTTCAGTGCAAACTTTATTATTTTCATTTTGTTTTAGTTTTTCTCATTTTCTTTCTTCCTAAAGGGTTTAATTCTTCCATAGAAAACTTTATTGTTTTGATTTTGATTTTTTAATTTTATTTTCTTTCTTTAGAGGCAATACCGATCTCATTCCACCAGTATATTTTTATTCTATTTTTTGTTTTTAGGGTCCGAGCAAGGCTGTAAAAAGCAAAGCGCCTACCAAGTAATTGCCCTCATAACAAGGATAAACACTCACTCAATTTTAATGTAATTAATGTGTGTGCGGTTCATACCGTTATCTAAAAATTGCATTACTATATGCTTATTCTTACATATTATGAAACAGTGCAATTTCCGTGCCAACCGTATGCAATTTTCAATCATTGTTTGTTTTATGTGTAGTCGCATATGCGCGGGCATGCTAATAGCTTTTCAGCCAACATGCCAAGTTAGCTCATGTGCAGATGTGTTTCTAGGAACTACTAGTTAGGGGCAGAATTGGGTAGAAGTACCATACACGTAGGGGGTAGGACTACGTAAAAATTACTACTACCTCCGTCCGAAAATACTTATCATTAAAATGGATAAAAGAGTTAGATGTATTTTAGTTCTACATACATCTCTTTTTATCCATTTTGATGACAAGTATTTTTGGACGGAGAGAGTATGTACAAATATGTAGATGGTAACTCGTCAAGTTAGGACGGCATCCGACAGCAGGCTTGACTGAAACGATTTTGGGTCAGTCGATTGACCCAAAATTATTTCGGTCGACTGGGCTGTAGTAGCTCCCAATAAACTCTCTCTCCAACCACCCGACGAATGTGATGACATGGCACCCCCAGGAAAAAAAAAAGGAAAAACAGGTTATACATGCTCTGAGTCTGAGATCGCGACCTGGTGGCTGTCGCAATTCGCAAAGGTGGAGAGAAAACCCCTCGTTTTCCGGTGAACAGTCCACTGGATAGGGTTGGGTTTGCAAGGTGTGCCAAATGGCGGCAAAAATGGACACGTTCTTGATCCTTAAATTAACAACCATGGGGTCGGAGCGGAGCGGAGCAGAGACTGGGCTGCGCAGCTACCAAAGCTCCAAAAACAAATACTCCCGTCTCCTCCTTGATTCTCGAGTAGCAAATTTGGCGATTTGCAGGACCAATTCATCAGTCCTCCCTGCGCTAGCTAGCTGCCCTGTCTCCTCCTCCCGCGAGAAGCCAAGAAGCACGGGAGCGCCGGCCGTCGGGCAGCAGCAGCGGCTTCGTCCATGGCGACGGGGGATGGAGCGGAGGGGACTGGCAGAAGAGGGGTCCCTTCCCTGCTCGCCGACGGCGGGACCGGGCAGGAGGAGCATATCGCCTCCGACGTCACCCAGGCAAGCCTCGACCTCTTCCCCTGTATATCGGCTCTGACGGAGGTTGAGGTGGGCTGGGATTTAGGGGAGGCTCATGTGGAGCGATTGGTTTGATTCAGCTGATAGGGTGGACGCCGCTGATCGAGCTGAAGCGGATCTCCGGGAAGGAGGGGGTGGGTGCCCGCATCGTCGGCAAGATCGAGGCCTACCAGCCCCTCTGCTCCGTCAAGGACCGCAGCGCTCTCAGGTACTGTTAGCTCGTTCTGCTCAGCCTCGTTTCATTTCACAAATCTTAGGATGGTATCAGGTCACAGAGCTAGTTGGGCAATTTGTCAAAAGTCAACGGGGGCTAAAAGGGGCTAAATTTCTACTTACGCTAAGATCAAACTTTCTGTAAACCACCATTTTCATGTTTGGCTGTAGACTAAGATTAAGATGATTAAGGCGATAATTGCGAACTTTGTGCTATGTCTGCATGTTTTCTTCAGGATGATCGAGGATGCTGAAGAGAAGGGGCTGATTTCACCCGGTGTCACGACTCTAGTCGAGCCGACCAGCGGTAATTTAGGCCTTGGATTGGTTCTGGTTGCTCTTAGCAAAGGCTACAGGTTCGTCGCGGTGATGCCGGGCCAATACTCGCTTGATAAGCAGATCTTGTTGAGATACATGGGTGCTGAGTTGTTCATAACTGGTGAGATAGATAGATAGCATCAACATAGTTGCTTCCTGGCTCAAGGAAACACAAATGTTTGCTTGCTTGATTAGGTCTGATTTCCTTGTAATTAACCGCTGTGATTTGTATTTGTAACCTTGTTTCTTTTGACAGATCCAACACTTGGGTTTCCGGGACTAGTCGACAAGGTCGAACAGCTCAAGAAAGAATTACCGAACGTACACGTTCTTGATCAGTTCGCAAATCCAGCAAATCCTGATGCACACATCAGATGGACTGGTACTGTCCAAGATGACTTAACCTATGATATTCAGAAGAAAGGGGTACTTCCTTATTGATCTGTCTTAGCAAGTTAGTTCTTAAAAAGATGTATGACATTTTCAGGACCTGAGATTTGGAAGGATACTGCTGGCAAGGTGGACATATTCGTTGCTGGTTCAGGCTCAGGAGGTACAGTATCTGGTGTCGGAAAGTATCTGAAGATGCAAAACCCAAATGTGAAGATCATTTGTGTGGAACCTGCAGAGAGTCCAGTTATTTCAGGTAAAAACAAATCTGATGTTGAACTTCAAAATTGATGGAGTACTTACCCCTTAACCCTTGGAAATCATCAGTAATGGCTAATTAAGGTTAGATATTTTGTACTACTTTTATACTTCACAGAAATAAAGTACCACACTTTTAATTGAGATGATATTTACTGTAGAGAATCTGCAAAATGATTTGGCATCTAATATTTGTTACAGAATATCCTCGGAAAAAAAATTGTTACAGAATGGAGTACTTTTCTTAGTGCAGTTGTAACTCTGCTTGCTGTTTAGTTGTCAATCCATTAGTTCCTCTCGTTGTCTTTTTTTTTTCAGAAAATGTTTCCCTTGTCATCTTGAAAGGATGCTTTCATTTGTTAGGCAGCAGATAAGTGTCAATGTGTCATGCTCTCATCGTATCTTCATGATTGATTGAAACCTGCAGTCCAGATAATTCTGTGGCTACCCGATTGCTTCATATTGTGTGGTACCATTGCTTCAGATTGCTTCATTAGTGACAGTGACACTCTGTTGACTTACGCGTTGGTATTGTTCAGGTGGGGAACCAGGAAAACATAAAATCCAGGGAATAGGACCAGGATTCTTACCTGAGATCTTGGACACCTCGATCATCGATGAGACGGTCACCGTGACCACCGAGGACGCAATGACGAATGCGAGGAGGTTGGCAATGGAAGAAGGCCTGCTTGTGGGCATATCTTCTGGGGCAAACCTGGCAGCTTGCTTGAAGGTTCACATCTCATATCTTTTTTTTTCTGTATTAATGGAAAATGGGGATACCTGGTTTGAATTTTTGTTTGCATTTAAAGAAAAAAGAAATGGGTTATTAACTTTGTTTTCAATTTTGTTATACTTTCCTTCTTTGATATTACTAACTCTTCCGAGTCAAATGTATCTTCAGGTCGCAGCAAGAGAAGAGAACAAGGGGAAGATGATTGTGACCATGTTCCCGAGCGGGGGCGAGAGATACATGGACTCTGACCTCTTTGCAGCTGTAAGAGAGGAGTGTATTGCCATGACCTTTTGATCTCACATGCTACAAATGAATGAATGCCTATGAATGTGTTACTAGATAATCATGCCACAACGGCACTAAGAAAGAACATGTATTTTTCAGTAAATGGTGCTTTTATTAAGTCGTATTGTAGCATACATAGCATAATTAGCATATATCCGGCCTCCGCATGACTAGGATATACACAGTCAACACAAACTCGCACACGATGACAATTTTTTTTTAAAAAAAACACCAACAACAACAAGGTCATATGGGACCGAAAGCATGCCCTAAGACGAGGGAGTGGAGCGTAGACCATGCCGCCACCCTTGTGGGATAGAAACATCTACAACGTGATTTATTAGCATGATTTGGTGCTACAACATTATGAAGGTTACTTCATGAAACACCATCTTCAATCTTGGATACTAGCGGGCATCCCTTCATAATGGGCCCAAAGGATATTAACGGTAGCCTCATACACGAATGAACCAAGTGCCGCTTCAGTTCTCTAAACTTATCTTTGTAACTATACAAAGTAAACAGATAAAGAAAAAGATAATTGAGGATTGTCACTTAAAAATACTCTCGAGGATATAAATACCTACCCATGCCAAAGTGCAAGTCTGGAATGCGGTTGTAAAAATAGTGCATTACTATGATTTATGTGATAGTCCGCTTGTCATAAAGAGCAAATTAATGTACATACTTGAAGCATAAGAAAAATAGTACTCCGTCCAATCACTAGTGCAGAACCGGCCTTTAGTGCCGGTTCGTAACAGCCTTTAGTGCCAGTTTGCCAACCGGCACTAAAGAGTGGGGACTAAA
>NC_041386.1:652095900-652098544 GCF_002162155.2 Triticum dicoccoides | reverse complement strand
TATCGAATGTCTCACAACCAACACCATTAATTATTCACATATACACATGTATATACATATACAATTTCTTCTACATATGTTGCTTTGGTGCCCCCGGAGCACGATGACAAGTGGTTCATGGGGGCGGTAGCGGATAATAGTATTCTTCTTTGGGATCTATGACCTGGTCGAGCAAAAATCCGGCTATTTCCTCTTGAAGTGCTAGTATGCGGTCCGATGGTAGGAGCTTATCCCGCACCTCTCTGAACTGTTAAGAAGGATCATTATGCATGTGTGTTAGTTGTGTGACTAGATATCGATAATGGTGTGAATAGTATTCTGACAAACGTACCCAGTCCTGTCTATTAGATCTGCTCCTTTCGGACGTCATCATGCGGATGTTCTCGCAAACATAGAATGCACACAGATTATTCCCCGGCGCCTGCTTCAGGGCCTTTACGAGAATGGAATTGAATCAGATAATGATTAATCAAGCATGATAATTAATTAATGATATTGAAACAAGAATTAAAAGAGATGGTAGCTAGCTAGTACTATTTAGTTACTTACCTTTGGTCGATGCCAAAACAACTTTTGTTTCCAGTCGTCTGGAGTCACCTTGATGAACTTTGCCCATGCCCTGCCCGCCGGCAAAGAAAATTAATAAAGGGGTTATTAAATAGTTCATATCAGGAAATGACGAACTAATAATAGGCTGAGATATATATAGTTAATAATGATTGAAATTACCTGTTGACTATCTCCTTCACGATGGTGAAGTCTTTATCTTCTTTAGTTAGTGAGTCCAGTAATTCAACTTTTCCTTCATCAACTTTAATGTCTATTAAGACCCAGTGCCAACTGCATGCGCACACGTTTGCATGTCTTAATTAAGCGGGCATGTGCATAAAATTAATCAACTACCGTAAACCGTATACACTTAATTATTAACATCTAGCTAACTAGTAAGCAAAAACAGAATTTGTAGTACAAGACAGTGTGACTCACGCGAAGCTGTAAGGAAGTAGTATATCTTCATTGCTATTGAGGCGCTTCAAGAACTCTAGCATGCTTTCATCTACACCTGCTTGATAAAATAGAAACTTCCATATGTCCTCATTAATAGTATTTGGTACATCTTCATCCTGCATATAATACCACAGAAAAGAATATAGTGAGGATAATTACATGTAATGATTGATCAAAATTATCACTACATAACTAGCTTGAGACTTAAATTACAGAAAAAATCACTTACAGACAATAGCAACTGACGATAGACTTGTCAAGTGCGTCTTGATTGTATAACTGAAATTGTTCTCGATACTCAATGGCCGGAGCTTTCTCATGGTAATAATGCTCCTCCTTGACATTCACCATGAGGGACACTCGATTGGAAATCTTGGTAATGTTCATGTACCATTGATGCAATTCATACATTCTCGTTGGGAGGTCCTTGACCTTGTCTGGATGGACCAAAGGTTGGCCCCGGACATATTTCCATTTTATTTCCGATTCTCTAAGCGGAGACATGGGCTCGATTTCGAGGAGTTGTCCAACAGAGATCTTGAGCATTTCAGCCTGCATTATATGCTCCTCCGTTATTACCACATCACCCTGCTGGGGAACACTAACAGTTTGCCCACAATAATATTTGGCGCGCGCACTCCTCTCATGTGTTGTTGGCACAACAAGCGGGGGGATCGCTTGCGCCGCCTGTTCTCCCAGCTAGGGAACGGTTTTCCCGCATTTTTTGCCAGCTGCTTGTTGGCTCGAGCTCGACCTCGCTTCCTTCTGTAGCCATGCTCGATGTAGCTTCCTGATTTGACGCTCATAGTCTGAGTCAACAGGCTTGGGAGCTGGTGATCTAGCCATACGAATGAAGTGGTCAATCGTTTTCTCAGGCACTTTCTCCTTTGACGGCGGTGCCGGTTTCGGTCCAAAATGGGCGTCCACTTGGGCCTGCACTATGGCTGCGTTTTGCTCCTCGGTCATGTCGTAAGGCCTCTGAGGAAGAGGAGCGAGGCTTGGACCATATTTATATCGCTTGTCTCCGCCTGTACTTCCTGTACTACCTCGACTCGTACTGCTACGCACCATAGTTGCGGCGTGTCTCTTCTGCGATTGCTGAGACGGCGGAGATGGCTGACGTGGCTGACGCTGTGCCAGACTTGAAGCAGGAGGAGTGGCCTGACGCTGTGCCGGACATGAAGGAGGAGGAGTCTGCTCAAGCGTCCGGGGACTTGGAGGAGGTGGCGGACTTCGAGGAGGAGTCGGCTCACGTGTTTGTGGACTTGGAGGAGCGGGAGTGTAACGCCCCGGATTCAGTGCGCCAGGTGTCTGCCAGTTATTCATCATTGTTGCCATGTCATTTGCTTGCGTGTTGCATTTTATCATGTCATCATGTGCATTTCATTTTGCATACGTGTTCGTCTCATGCATCCGAACATTTTCCCCGTTCTCCGTTTTGCAATCCGGCGCTCCTATGTTCCCCGGCGCCCCCTTCTGCCTCTTTTCGTGTGCGGCTGTTAAACTTTCTTGGAATGGCCCGAGGTTTGCCAAGCGGCCTTGGTATAGCACCGGTAGACCGCCTGTCAAGTTTGGTGCCATTTGGAGGTCGTTTGATGCTCCAACGGTTAACCGGGTAACCGTAAAGCCCCTTTCA
>NC_041386.1:652088206-652095262 GCF_002162155.2 Triticum dicoccoides | reverse complement strand
GCCGCTCGCCGCGAGCCGCCGCCGACAGCCCTCGTCGCCCCGCCTCGCCGGACGGTCGCCGGAGGGCGCCGCCTCCCAGCCCGCCTCGCCTCGGACCTCGCCCAGCGCCGCCGCCCGCTCTTGCCTCGCCTCGCCGGATGTCTCCATCGCCATGCGCCGCCGGACTCCGTCGGGTTCCTCGCTGCCCCGCCCCAAGTTCGCCTCCTCCGGCCATCCTCCGGCGCCGCCCCGCCGCGCACATCGCCGGATCTCGGTTTCGGGATGAGATCCACCCATCCCGGCTTCCAAACGTACCCCGAGCCTCCCTGGATCCCTTCGTCCCGCGCGCCTCCGTCCCGCGTTGACTTTCGCGGAGGTAAAAAATCGCCTAAGTCCCTGTTTTTCCTATATTTTGGTGCTACCTTTGACATGACATAACTTCATGTGTACTGCTCCATTTTATGCGTGTAATATGTCAAAATGTTCGTTGTGAGATGCTCTTCATTTCATTCCATTGCACCATGTTCATTTGAGATCATCTTGGTGCCTGAATCATCGTTGCAAGAGTACTATATGATGTTGTCTGCTGTCTGTTAACAGAACATGCTCATTTGTCATTTTTGCCATGTTTGATGTGTGCATCCTATGAGGTTGATGTCTACATGTGTTTTGTGCTACATCATGCCATCTTTATAGGGGTGTATGACATGTATTTTTGTGATCAATGTGGTGACTAGCACAATCATGTAAACTAGGCTTCGTGATGTTGCTGATTTAGTCCCTGTTCTGCTGTTATTTTGATGCCATGTAAACATGATGCTACAGAGAGATCCATGCTTATTTTGAGATACTTCAGTAAGGATGTTTTGAACATGTGGTTATTCTTTATCCATTCATGTCCCTGTTTGGAATTATGGAGTAGTCTAGCATGTCATTTTCGTGCTCTACTTTTGCTACGAAATGTTCCCTGGCAGATTGTTTACTTGTTATTCAATTTTCCCAAGGTTGTTGTAGTTGATCCTTGCATGCTATGAACTTGTTCTTACCTTCGTTTGTTTCATAAACATGTCTTATTGCTGATGCTATGCTTATCTTGTCATGCAATGACTTGTGGTGAGTGAATCGAGCTTGTTAAGTATGGTACTTGCTGTTACTGTTTTGCTAGGCTGAATCTGTTATTTCGTGATGCTTTGTAAACCTGCTGCTATAAGTCATTCTATGCATAATCTGGAGATGTTCACTAATGGTGTTTTGTTCTACATGTTATGACATATCCATCCATGCCCCTGGTTGCAATTATAGCCTGTTGTAGCTTGTTGTAATCTTGCTCCAAGTTGCTAAATAATGTTGCTGTCAGCCAGTTAACATTAAGTTCAGTTGTTGCCATGATTGTTGCTAGTGTTCCATGCACCCTATGAACTTGCTCTTGCCATGCTTAGCTTCATAAACATGCCTTCTTTCTGTTGGTTGCCTTGTCATGCCATGTAATGCTCTATGGTGAGTGGTACAAGCTCATCAACATGCCTTCATAATTCTGTTCCTGCCATGTATGAATCTGTCTTATAACTTGCTATGTTTACATGGTGCCATCATATTTTCTGATCCTTTTTGGCTCATGTTCAGTAAGGGACTTTTGTTCTATGCTATAACTTGTATAGTGTGTGTGTGTTGAACCGTTGCTCCGTTTTGAGTGTGCTATATATGAAACTTGCTTAGAATCACATGTAGTTTCATGTTATCATGTTGCATCCTTGTTTTGAGGTGTTTGCTTGATGTTTGGGTGCATTTTGCATCAATGCCATGTTTAACTTGTTTTGCTCATATCTTCTAGGCCGTAGCTCCGAACTAAATGAACCTTACATGTAACTTGACTAGAATCTCGTGTAGATCATCTTGGTGCATCTTAACTTGCTGTTTAACAACTTGAACCTAAGGTTTGTTCAGATCTGGTCCAATTTCGAAATTTGCATACGAGGACTTACCGGAATTGTTATATGTTGTTCCTGGCCTCATTTAAACTTGCCTTGATGTGTTGCTCTTGTTTGCATCATCTCTTGCCATGAGTAGCTTCATGTAGCTTTGTCATGCATCATGCTCGGTTGTGCATTATGTATTGTTCATGTGTGGTGTGTTTACTATGTTGTGTGCTTCTTCTCGATAGTTCCCGTTTCGTTGCGATCGTGAGGATTCGTTCGTCTACGCTTGGTTCGTCTTCGTGGCTTCATCTTCTTCATGGCCACGTTCTTATTCCTTGCGGGATTTCAGACAAGATGACCACTACCCTAGATCTCACTACTATCATTGCTATGCTAGTTGCTTCGTTCTATCGCTATGCTGCTTTACCTATCTTTTGCTCATCAAGCCTCCCAAATTGCCATGAACCTCTAACCTTTGACACCCTTCCTAGCAAACCATTGCTTGGCTATGTTACCGCTTTTGCTCAGCCCTCTTATAGCGTTGCTAGTTGTAGGTGAAGTTGAAGATTGCCCCATGGTGGACAGGATTATGTTGGGATATCACAATATCTCTTGTTTAAGTAATGCATCTATATTTTTGGTAAAGGGTGGAAGGCTCGGCCTTATGCCTGGTGTTTTGTTCCACTCTTGCCGCCCTAGTTTCCGTCATACCGGTGTTATGTTCCCGGATTTTGCGTTCCTTACGCGGTTGGGTGATTTATGGGACCCCCTTGACAGTTCGCTTTGAATAAAACTCCTCCAGCAAGGCCCAACATTGGTTTTACCATTTGCCTCACCACCACCTACATTTCCCTTGGGAGTAATTAACCCAAGGGTCATCTTTATTATAGACCCTCCCGGGCTAGTGCTTGTCTAAGTGTTGGTCCGAACTAGAGCCCTTTGCAGCGCCCCCTCAGGGAAACTTGAGGTCTGGTTTTAGTTGTACGGATTGCTCATCCGGTGTTGCCCTGAGAACGAGATATGTGCAGCTCCTATCGGGATTGTCGGCGCATCGGGCGGCTTTGCTGGTCTTGATTTACCATTGTCGAAATGTCTTGTAAACCGGGATTCCGAGTCTGATCCGGTCTTCCTGGGAGAAGGTATATCCTTCGTTGATCGCGAGAGCTTATCATGGGCTAAGTTGGGACACCCCTGCAGGGTTTAAACTTTCGAAAGCCGTGCCCGCGGTTATGGGCAGATGGGAATTTGTTAATGTCCGGGTGTAGATAACTTGACACCAGATCTGAACTAAAACACATCAACCGCGTGTGTAGCCATGATGGTCTCTTTTCGGCGGAGTCTGGGAAGTGAACACGGTTTTTGGGTTATGTTTGACGTAAGTAGGAGTTCAGGATCACTTCTTGATCATTGCTAGCTTCACGACCATTCCGCTTGCTCTCTTCTCGCTCTTATTTACGTATGTTAGCCACCATATATGCTTAGTCGCTGCTGCAACCTCACCACTTTACCCTTTCCTTTCCCTTTAAGCTTTGCTAGTCTTGATACCCATGGTAATGGGATTGCTGAGTCCTCGTGGCTCACAGATTACTACAACAATAGTTGCAGGTACAGGTTTATGCGATGATCTTGACGCGAGAGCGATGTTTGCTTGTTTGGAGTTCTTCTTCTGCTTCTTCTTTGATCTGGGGATAGGTTCCAGGTCGGCAGCCTGGGCTAGCAGGGTGGATGTCGTTTGAGTTTATGTTTGTGTTTCATCCGTAGTCGGATGATGCTCTTATGTATTGTGATGTTGTATTCGTGTGGCATTGTATGCCTTATGTATGTATCCCCATCTATTATGTAATGTTGATGTAATGATATCCACCTTGCAAAAGCGTTTCAATATGCGGGTCTATCCTTGGTGGGACCTTCGAGTTCCTTTTGGATAGGATCGCATATTGGGCGTGAGAAGTTGGTATCAGAGCCTCGACCGACCCTAGGAGCCCCCTTGATTGATCGTGTAGTTTGGCCGTTGTCGAGTCTAGAAGAAAACTATTTTTCGGAATCTAGTTATATCAGAGAGTAGGAATTCTTTTTACTCCTCAGCCCCTTCGTCGCTCTGGTGAGGAATCTTGACGTAGGTGTTTTGAATTACTTCTCTTCCCCTTCAAATTTTTCTTTAGGATCACGCAGTTGGTTTTTCGATCGTTGGTTCTCATCTCTTTTCATCCGGTGCATTTCTCGTCAAGTCAACTCGAGCCTCTTCTTCTTTGCCAAGTTTAATCCTCAGTTGTTTTCTTTCCCACCCGCCCACCCTTCTTCTTCTCGAAATTGGAGTCCGTAATCGAGTATCCATCCTACTTGTGCGAAGTTTTTGCTCTCTCCCCTCAATGATTCCAACCGGTGTTTTCTCTTCAAGTTGTTCGTCGATTTCCCCTTCAAAGTTGCCTTTGTTTTCCTGCCCTCCCACCCTTTTTCCTTCCCGGAGTCTGACTCTCTCTCTCGACCATCAATTTCATTCGTGCGGAGCATTCTTCAGTCTTCCCTCAATTATTTCAACCGGTGAATTCTCGTCTTGCTTGACATTCTTCATCTCTTCTCCGGTGGACTCAATTCAAGTTTTTTTTTCCGGATTGATCATATTCTTTTCCTCGGCTCAAGTGTTTTCCCTACTCGTTCGCCTCTCGCCAGTTTATCCTTCCGGAGTGTTCAAGACATCTCAGGAGATTCGTCTGTGTTCGAATTAATTCGAGGTTGTCACCTCATTCAAATATTTCAATCGTTCCGGTGCATCATCTATATGTTCAACATCCCTTTCCAATGGTGTTTTTTCTCTTCAGTGGGCCCTAACCCACAGGTCTTTTCCCAGGATCTTACCTGACTCTTCTAATTTCCCGGAGTTATTCTTAAACTCTTTTCAAGTGTGACGTAAGAATGGATTCTATCAGTCACATGCCTTTCAAGATCGATTTCAAATCATTTCATTGTTGGCTCAACCTCTTCGCTTGTCATTTTCCCGGAGCATATCTCAGCAATTTTGGTGGTGTTTCTCCTCGTCATTTGAAGACCGAAGAAGAGTTTTACCTCTCAATCTTGCCCGTTCTCCCAAAGATTCATGGTTCTAGCTTCATGCTATCAGTCTCGAATTATTCCATTTGTCAGATATTCTTTATTACCCATCCGGAGTTTTTTCAGGAGTTGCTTTTCTGTTTCGATTATCCGGAGGCCATCATTCCAGAAGAATTCTTTGTCCTCACATTCCAGCTATCGTTCTATATTTATCCCGGCGTATCTGTCAAGTATTCTTTATCAGCTCGTTGTCTCTTTGTTCTTTTGCATCTAAATCCCCTCTAACATATTGGTTCTTCTAATTCTTCCCGATGATTCAGTATCTTTCATCAGTCATTTTCGAATTCTTTCGGTGGTTCGTCCAAGATTCTTTTTCCTTGATTATCATTTTAATTCATTCGTTCTTTCCAATCCTACCGGTGATTCATGAAGACCTTCTCAAGTTTGCGATATGTCATTTCTAAATCATTTTCAAGAAGAATAAGTAGTATGCAAAATCCATTGCTTGTCATCAATTTAATTTGATGAAGGATAAGCATACAATAAATCTTATTATTATTTCATCCAAGTGAGTAATCCCTTCCTTCGGAGTTTGTTCGTGAGAAATAAATTCTTGATTCCATGTGATTCATTTTTCTTTTCCGGAGTTCAAATTTCCTCGACCATTTCGTCGGAACCTCCATCTAAATCATCGCAAGGCTCATCTTATTCTTTCATCCTTCATTCTATCTCATCATCCTTTTGTCACCGGAGTTCTTCATAGTGGTTCCTCATGATTTAATTCATTCTCCAAAGAGTTCATCAAGATTATAATTGAAGGAACTTAAGTATCCTTCTTCTTGCTTCTCGAGGTGCAATTAATTCTTCGTATTATTTTAAAATGGTGTTTTGCATTTCTTCGTTCTTCTCAGCTATCCAATCATTTCCGTTTGTGGCCGGTTATCACCTTATGATCTTGAGATGTTATCCATAAGTCCATGACAAGATTATTCTTTTCGTTGTTGAATTTTGTCAACAACTCCATTCAATCTTTTCTTCTAAGGTTGCTTTCTATTTCATTCGTGGCACAAGTTGTCATTTTCTTCTTCGTTCTTTTCATTCAACTCTTTCAATTCTTTCCAGAGATTTTGTGTCATGTCTTTATCAAGTATCATTCCATCCTCTCAAGTTCATGTTCTATTCTTTCCATGTTCAGCCGGAGTGCTGCCTAAATCCTTTCAGTCTTATTTGTTTCTTATCTCGCTCTATCCGGAGTTGTTCCATAGTCTATCTGATTCAGTGAGCTTTCGATTCTCGTCATTCTTGCCGTTCCTCTCTTCTTCTCGAGTGCTCTCGATTCTTTGCTTCTTCTCTTGCGTTCTTGTTTCACCTCGTCCCTTTTTCTCTCCCATCTCGGTCCTAAGATCTCGGGACGAGATCTCTTGTTAGTGGAGGAGTGTTGTAATGCACCGGATTCGATGCGCTAGGTGTCTGCCAGTTATTCATCGTTGTTGCCATGTCATTTGCTTGCTGTTGCATTTTATCATGTCATCATGTCCATTTAATTTTGCATACGTGTTCGTCTCATGCATCCGAGCATTTTCCCCGTTGTCCATTTTGCAATCCAGCGCTCCTATGTTCCTCGGCGCCCCCTTCTGCCTCTTTTCGTGTGCGGGTGTCAAACTTTCTCGGAATGGCCCGAGGTTTGCCAAGCGGCCTTTGTATAGCACCGGTAGACCGCCTGTCAAGTTTCGTGCCATTTGGAGGTCGTTTGATGCTCCAACGGTTAACCGGGTAACCGTAAAGCCCCTTTCGTCTTGCAGCCCAACACCTCTTCAAAGTGGCCCAAAACCCATCCAAACCCACTCCATGCTCTCGGTCGTTCGATCACGATCGCGTGGCCGAAAACCGCTCCTCATTTGGACTCTCCTAGCTCCCCCTACCTTTATAAACACCCCTCCCCCGAAATTCGCGGATCAATCCCTGTCCAAACCCTAGCAAATCCTCCCCGCCGCCACCGGACGCGTCCGCGCCGCGCCGGACACGTCCGCCGCCGACTCCCCATCCAATCGCCGCTCGCCACCTGTCGCCGCCGCCTCCCTCCACCGCGGGCCAACCAGGCCCAGATCCGGCC
>NC_041386.1:652080575-652087786 GCF_002162155.2 Triticum dicoccoides | reverse complement strand
GTCGACCCCGCGTCGCCCGGCCTCCCGCGTGCCTCCAGCTCGCCGCCCGAGCTCCGCTCCCGCGGCGCCTCTGCCGCTCGCCGCCAGCTGCCGCCGACAGCCCTCGTCGCCCCGCCTCGTCGGACGGTCGCCGGAGGGCGCCGCCTCCCAGCCCGCCTCGCCTCGGACCTCGCCCAGCGCTGCCGCCCGCTCTTGCCTCGCCTCGCCGGATGTCTCCATTACCATGCGCCGCCGGACTCCGTCGGGTTCCTCGCCGCCCCGCCCCAAGTTCGCCTCCTCCGGCCATCCTCCGGCGCGGCCCCACCGCGCACATCGCCGGGTCTCAGATTCGGGATGAGATCCACCCATCCCGGCTTCCAAACGTACCTCGAGCCTCCCTGGATCCCTTCGTCCCGCATGCCTCCGTCCCGCGTTGACTTTTGCGGAGGTAAAAAATCGCCTAAGTCCCTGTTTTTCCTACATTTTGGTGCTACCTTTGACATGCCATAACTTCATGTGTACTGCTCCGTTTTGTGCGTGTAGTATGTCAAAATATTCGCTGTGAGATGCTATTCATTCCATTCCATTGCACCATGTTCATTTGAGCTCATCTTGATGCCTGAATCATCGTTGCAAGAGTGCTATATGATGTTGTCTGCTGTCTGTTAACAGAACATGCTCATTTGTCATTTTTGTCATGTTTGATGTGTGCATCCTATGAGGTTGATGTCTACATGTGTTTTGTGCTACATCATGCCATCTTTACAGGGGTGTATGCCATGTATTTTTGTGATCAATGTGGTGACTAGCACAATCATGTAAACTAGGCTTCGTGATGTTGCTGATTTAGTCCCTGTTCTGCTGTTATTTTGATGCCATGTAAACATGATGCTACAGAGAGATCCATGCTTATTTTGAGATACTTCAGTAAGGATGTTTTGAACATGTGGTTATTCTTTATCCATTCATGCCCCTGTTTGGAATTATGGAGTAGTCTAGCATGTCATTTTCGTGCTCTACTTTTGCTACGAAATGTTCCCTGGCAGATTGTTTACTTGTTATTCAATTTTCCCAAGGTTGTTGTAGTTGATCCTTGCATGCTATGAACTTGTTCTTGCCTTCGTTTGTTTCATAAACATGTCTTATTGCTGATGCTATGCTTATCTTGTCATGCAATGACTTGTGGTGAGTGAATCGAGCTTGTTAAGTAGGGTACTTGCTGTTACTGTTTTGCTAGGCTGAATCTGTTATTTCGTGATGCTTTGTAAACCTGCTGCTACAAGTCATTCTATGCATAATCTGGAGATGTTCACTAATGGTGTTTTGTTCTACATGTTATGACATATCCATCCATGCCCCTGGTTGCAATTATAGCCTGTTGTAGCTTGTTGTAATCTTGCTCCAAGTTGCTAAATAATGTTGCTGTCAGCCAGTTAACATTAAGTTCAGTTGTTGCCATGATTGTTGCTAGTGTTCCATGCACCCTATGAACTTGCTCTTGCCATGCTTAGCTTCACAAACATGCCTTCTTTCTGTTGGTTGCCTTGTCATGCCATGTAATGCTCTATGGTGAGTGGTACAAGCTCATCAACATGCCTTCATAATTCTGTTCCTGCCATGTATGAATCTGTCTTATAACTTGCTATGTTTACATGGTGTCATCATATTTTCTGATCCTTTTTGGCTCATGGTCAGTAAGGGACTTTTGTTCTATGCTATTAGTAGGTTCATGCCATGCCTTTGTTTGCCATGATAAGTTCCTGTAACATGTTGTTTGATAGCTCTAAACATTGCAACCTGATGTTATTTCTGCAAAAGTCTGAAACTGTTATTATTTGCAATCTTGCCATGTGTGTTTGAGCATGTTCTAGTGATTTCTGGAGTTAGCTCAGTGTTCATGTTTTGTCATGCTTTACATGTACATCATTCCCATGTCTTTTGTTTTCACGTTGAGATGTTGTAGCATATTGTTTTGATGCTTGCAAGATGCCTAGTTGCTGTTTTGGACAGATTGTTGCTATAACTTGTATAGTGTGTGTGTGTTGAACCGTTGCTCCGTTTTGAGTGTGCTATATATGAAACTTGCTTAGAATCACATGTAGTTTCATGTTATCATGTTGCATCCTTGTTTTGAGGTGTTTGCTTGATGTTTGGGTGCATTTTGCATCAATGCCATGTTTAACTTGTTTTGCTCATATCTTCTAGGCCGTAGCTCCGAACTAAATGAATCTTACATATAACTTGACTAGAATCTCGTGTAGATCATCTTGGTGCATCTTAACTTGCTGTTTAACAACTTGAACCTAAGGTTTGTTCAGATCTGGTCCAATTTCGAAATTTGCATACGAGGACTTACCAGAATTGTTATATGCTGTTCCTGGCCTCATTTAAACTTGCCTTGATGTGTTGCTCTTGTTTGCATCATCTCTTGCCATGAGTAGCTTCATGTAGCTTTGTCATGCATCATGCTCGGTTTTGCATTATGTATTGTTCATGTGTGGTGTGTTTACTATGTTGTGCGCTTCTTCTCGATAATTCCCGTTTCGTTGCGATCGTGAGGATTCGTTCGTCTACGCTTGGTTCATCTTTGTGGCTTCATCTTCTTCATGGCCACGTTCTTCTTCCTTGCAGGATTTCAGGCAAGATGAATGCTACCCTGGATCTCACTACTATCATTGTTATGCTAGTTGCTTCGTTCTATCGCTATGCTACGTTACCTATCTTTTGCTCATCAAGCCTCCCAAATTGCCATGAACCTCTAACCTTTGACACCCTTCCTAGCAAACCATTGCTTGGCTATGTTACCGCTTTTGCTCAGCCCTCTTATAGCGTTGCTAGTTGCAGGTGAAGTTGAAGATTGCCCCATGGTGGACAGGATTATGTTGGGATATCACAATATCTCTTGTTTAATTAATGCATCTATATTTTTTGGTAAAGGGTGGAAGGCTCGGCCTTATGCCTGGTGTTTTGTTCCACTCTTGCCGCCCTAGTTTCCGTCATACCGGTGTTATGTTCCCGGATTTTGCGTTCCTTACGCGGTTGGGTGATTTATGGGACCCCCTTGACAGTTTGCTTTGAATAAAACTCCTCCAGCAAGGCCCAACATTGCTTTTACCATTTGCCTCACCACCACCTACATTTCCCTTGGGAGTAATTAACCCAAGGGTCATCTTTATTATAGCCCCCCGGGCCAGTGCTTGTCTAAGTGTTGGTCCGAACTAGAGCCCTTTGCAGCGCCCCCTCAGGGAAACTTGAGGTCTGGTTTTAGTTGTACGGATTGCTCATCCGGTGTTGCCCTGAGAACAAGATATGTGCAGCTCCTATCGGGATTGTCGGCGTATCGGGCGGCTTTGCTGGTCTTGTTTTACCATTGTTGAAATGTCTTGTAAACCGGGATTCCGAGTCTGATCGGGTCTTCCTGGGAGAAGGTATATCCTTCGTTGATCGCGAGAGCTTATCATGGGCTAAGTTGGGACACCCCTGCAGGGTTTAAACTTTCGAAAGCTGTGTCCGCGGTTATGGGCAGATGGGAATTTGTTAATGTCCGGTTGTAGATAACTTGACACCAGATCCGAACTAAAACGCATCAACCGCGTGTGTAGCCGTGATGGTCTCTTTTTGGCGGAGTCCGGGAAGTGAACACGGTTTTTGTGTTATGTTTGACGTAAGTAGGAGTTCAGGATCACTTCTTGATCATTGCTAGCTTCACGACCGTTCCGCTTGCTCTCTTCTCGCTCTTATTTGCGTATGTTAGCCACCATATATGCTTAGTCGCTGCTGCAACCTCACCACTTTACCCTTTCCTTTCCCTTTAAGCTTTGCTAGTCTTGATACCCATGGTAATGGGATTGCTGAGTCCTCGTGGCTCACAGATTACTACAACAATAGTTGCAGGTACAGGTTTATGCGATGATCTTGATGCGAGAGCGATGTTTGCTTGTTTGGAGTTCTTCTTCTGCTTCTTCTTTGATCTGGGGATAGGTTCCAGGTGGGCAGCCTGGGCTAGCAGGGTGGATGTCGTTTGAGTTTATGTTTGTGTTTCATCCGTAGTCGGATGATGCTCTTATGTATTGTGATGTTGTATTCGTGTGGCATTGGATGCCTTATGTATGTATCCCCATCTATTATGTAATGTTGATGTAATGATATCCACCTTGCAAAAGTGTTTCAATATGCGGGTCTATCCTTGGTGGGACATTCGAGTTCCTTTTGGATAGGGTCGCATATTGGGCGTGACAGGGAGTCTGCTAACTCGGTGGCGGACTTCGAGGAGGAGTCGGCAGACGATGCGGTGTCGGTGGACTTGGAAAGATGATGCAATCCTTTCTCCATAGGATGATACAATGTACGTCATCTCCTAGTGTGCGCTCGCCGTCACCTCTAGCAGTGTCAAGTACTAGCATCGAATATGGCTCCACCACTTCATCAACCATGACACAAGCATAGCCCTCTGGAATCGGGATGCAATGGAAGGTTGCTTCAGGGGTAACTGTGAAAGAAACACCGTCCGCCACCTTCATGGATATGTTCTTCATTTTGGAGTGTAGCTCACAGTTAGTGTTCTCTATGATGTCATCCATAGGGTAGTATGTATCCAGCAGTGTGTCGCCCGGGGCAGAACCAACGCTGCTTCTCGGCCTTGAAGGCGTTCTGCTTCCTGCTTCCTCTGCTCCTCCTCCAGCTTCCTCTTCTTCTCCTCCTCCATCTTCTTTCTTGCACGGGACCTGTAGTCGTCATTCCAGTCCAAAAATCCCTCATACCAGTGAATAACGCCCATGCCTCGTGTTCTTCCCAGGTGTTCAGGATTTCCCAGGGCGCACGTAAGCTCGTCGTCCTCTCTGTTGGGCGTGAACACCCCCACTCGAGCTTCTTCTATTGCGTCAAGTATATTTTGTTCGGCTCCTTTTAGACTTGCCTTCTTCGAAACCAGGCCTGTCTTCGGGTCCAACACCCCCCCATGCGCATAGAACCAAGTTCTGCACCTGAGGGGGCCAGCTCCTAGTAATCAGAGTGACCCCTGCACCCTCCATCTCTTGCTCAGACTTATCCCACTTAGGCATTCCCACCGCGTAGCCACCTGGACCCAGCCTATGGAACTGCGTCTTTTTTGCGACATTGGCCTTGTTTTTTATCGACCGTTCCTTAGATATTTCTGAATCCTTGAATTTCACGAAATCGTCCCAGTGTTCTCTTTGCTTCTCCAGTGTTCCCGTGAATTCTGGAGTCTTCCTTTTTGCAGCGAGGTAGTTGGCCCATACAGTTTTCTGGTGGGTGTTGAATGCAATTGCCATCTTCTTAAGAGCAGCGCCCTCACTTTGTCCACATCTTCTTTAGTGAAATAATCTGGTAGGGTGAAATGTTCCATCAGAGAATCCCAAAGGTCTTGTTTGGCTCTGTCGTTGACCCAAGTAACACCTGGACGTTTAGTCTTTGGCTCTTTCCATTCTTGAATGGAGATCGGGAGTTTGTCCTTCACAAGAACTCCGCACTGACGAGTCCACTTGTTTGCAATGTTCTTAGGCGTCAAGGGTTCGCCACTAGGTTTGACGGATTCGATGTTGTACTTTACACCATCCTTCAACAGTCTGCTCGGGCCTCACCTTATCCTGCTGTCTGTAGAAGCAGATTTGCTCGATCCGGAGGGCTGAAAGAAGAAGATCGATTCGTTCATATATCTTAAAATAAAAAAAACATGTGATGATCACCAGATGCCTGCTTATATAAATATACCTCGCGGTAGTCTTTGTTATTTGAAGATCAGCATTCTCTGTGTCATCATAAACATTGTTTGTGTCATCATAATCAGAATCATAGTTCATGACTTCATCGGCTCGGTCGTCGAGATCGAATATCTTTTCATCACCCTCTCCGGTATTGTTCAGATATTGGGAGCCATCATCTGCTTCATTCAGATCATCTAGCCTACCAGGGCTGCATATGATGTCGAACAATTCCTCTTCTCTGTCTCTGCCGGTATTGTCCGCCATAGCTTTTACCTAACTAATGCAGAAGAAATATAGAACAATTTAGTATTGAAATTACAATGCATGGATGCAATCAATAAGGAAAAACTGAATCATATAAATTAGCAATATATATGCATCGTCTCGATTAATATATAATCTCGAATATACATCATCGTCTCGAATAATATATATAATCTCGAATACATCGTTTGGAATATTATATATCGAATACATCACTGGCTAGGTACCTAATAAAGATCGAGTACTACAGAAGAATCTAGGGCGCCACTCGCGGTTCCTGGGGCGCGAGCGGTGGACACCCAAAGAGAAGGAACCATCACAGGATCATATCTCCGGTCATCTGCCCAAAGAACCTGCCAAGTAGTGGAGAACCTGACGTCGTCCATAGCAGCCATGTAGCGATGGACGTGCTCGTCTTCCTCCCTGACACGTCGATGCACCACCTCCGGCGGGGCCGGCTGCCTCTGCACCGAATGTGGCCCACGCGAATGTCACCAAAGGAGATCAGGGTCGACGATGGGATCCGAGGCCGGGTTCCTCACCAAGCGGCACGCCCCTCCAGGTAGCACCTTCCAGTGCCAGCCCGGTGGAGCCCAGTCCCGGACATGGGTCCTCTGAAGCATGACATCGTCACGAACGGGTCGACGGCGAGGATGCGGGCCGGGCATATCGTCGAGAACAAATACTATATGCCCGCAAAAAGTAACATTAATCGAACATTCTATATGCAAATCCTAACAATTTGACATTAATCTAATTCATCCAACTAAAACTAATTCTAAAATTTCTAGCATTTCTGATTATATAACTAACATTTCTAATATTTCTATAACTAAAAAATAGAAAAATTGCTAACGTTTTTATAAATATTTTTATAACTAAAAAATAGGAAACAATTATAACATTTCTAATATATCTATAACTAAAAAACAGGAAAAATTTATAACATTTCTATATAACTAACATTTCTAAAAATATTTCTATAACTACAAAACAGAATAATTTCTAACATTTCTATAACTAAAAAACAGAAAATATTCTATAACTAAAATTCTATAATGTGTGTGTGTGTGTGAACATGGCGTCCGGGGTGAGCTCACCGGCGAGGCGACGACGGGGCGACGGGACGGGGCGGCGACGACGGAGCGCGCGACAAGATGGGGCGACGACGATGGGACGGGCCGGCAACGACGGGGCGGGGCGTGGCGACGGGGCGTCCGGGGCGCGGCGATGGGGACGACGGGG
>NC_041386.1:652063620-652080182 GCF_002162155.2 Triticum dicoccoides | reverse complement strand
GGGGACAGGGACGGCCGGGGCGGCGACGTCGACGGGGGCGGCGACGAGGGGCGGGGACGGCCGGGGTCGGCGACAAGGGGCGGGGGCGGCGACGACGTCGATCGGGGCAGGGCGGCGCGATGGAGGGAAGAAACAGGGAGGGAAACTGAATTTTTTCAACGGTTGTATATATAGGATGGACCTTTAGTACCGGTTGGTGCCACGCCCCGGTACTAAAGGTCTGTTTTGGCCAGGCCAAGCGGCGGGAAGCGCCCCCTTTAGTACCGGGTGGTGGCTCCAACCAGTACTAAAGACCCCCCCCTTTAGTACCGGTTGGTGCCACGACCCGGTACTAAAGGGGTGCGCTGGCGCAGTGCGGTGCGGCAAGTTTAGTCCCACCTCGCTAGTCGAAGGGCCACCGCACTGGTTTATAAGCCCCAGTGCGGTAGCTCTCTCGAGCTCCTCTCCTAAGCAGGCCTACTGGGCCTACCTGTTTAGTGCTGCCCTGTGGGCCTACTGGGCCTTTGCGGGCCTGCATCCTGGCCCAACAGAAGGTTGTGTTTCTAGTCGTATGCAGGCCGCTTTGGCCCAGTAGGCGGGCTTTTTTATTTTCTTAATTTTTTTTGCTTTTTTTGTTTTATTTATTTTTGAGTTGTTTTTTGCTGTATTTAGAGTTTCTTTCTGAATATTTTTGCTTTAGGTACAAAAAATTACAAACTTTCTGTTAGTGCCGGTAGTTTTCAAATTTGAATAGTTTAAATTATGAATTATTTGAAATTTGTGTGAATCACTAGTTTGTGAATAACTTAACTTTGAAAAAAGATTTTTTAGTGATTCTTTTTTATTATGTTTAAATTATTGTGTTTTATCATTATATTCAATTTGGTAATGCTTAGGTTATTTAAAAAATGAAATGCCATTGTAACCGATGAGTTTTCGTCCGAAACCCTGATACTTCGTAAGAGATAGTAAATGCATGAAAGAATTTGTTTGCACATAAAATTCCTTCGCGTTTCAAATGCCAAAACACATAACTACCCTAACTATTACAGAGATTCCCTCCTAGGTGCGAAACACAGAAGAAAGTGATGATAGTGAAGCCGATCACATCTCGGATCTTTGGGTGTGAAAATTTTTCTTCGCGTGTGTCCCTTTGCACCGTAGCCATGGAAAATCTTCATCATTTAACTGGATGCTCGGGTCAATATTCACTGCGAATGGAGCAATTTCACCAAACTTTTCATAATCTTCTGACATGTCTGTCTTGTCATCCACTCCCACGATGTTTCTTTTCCCTGAAAGAACTATGTGGCGCTTTGGCTCATCATATGATCCATTCGGTTCCTTATCTTTTCTTTTTCTCGGCCTGGTAGACATGTCTTTCACATAAAAACCTGCGCCACATCATTGGCTAGGATGAATGGTTCTTCTGCATACGCAAGATTGTTGAGATCCATTGTTGTCATTCCGTACTGCGGGTCTTCCGTTACCCCGCCTCGTGTCATATTGACCCATTTGCACCGAAACAAAGGGACCTTCAAACCACCTGCATAGTTAAGTTCCCATATGTCCTCTATGTAACCATAATATGTTTCCTTTCCCATGTTGGTTGTTGCATCAAAGCGGACACCACTGTTTTGGTTGGTGCTCTTCTTATCTTGGGCGATCGTGTAAAATGTATTCCCATTTATCTCGTACCCTTTGAAAGTCATTATATTCGAAGATGGTAACTGGGACAACGAGTATATGTCATCTTCAATATCGCCATCATGCATGGCATGTTTCTGCAACCAACCGGCTAAATCCTCGTTTGTTCGTGTGTAATCCAGTCGTCAGACTTCTCCGGGTGTTTGGAGTGTAGAAAATTCTTGTGTTCCTCCATATACGGAGTCACCAAGGCGGAATTCTGTAGAACTGTGTAGTGTGCTTCAGTGAGAGAATGCCCGTCCATACATATTATTTGATCCCCTCCTAGCGTGCCTTTTCCATCCAGTCTGCCCTTATGTCGCGATTCAGGAACACCAATCGGCTTAAGGTCAGGAATAGAGTCAATACAAAACTCAATGACCTCCTCATTTTCATGGCCCTTCGTGATGCTTCCTTCTGGCCTAGCACGGTTATGAACATATTTCTTCAAGACTCCCATGAACCTCTCAAAGGGGAACATATTGTGTAGAAATACAGGACCCAAAATGTTAATCTCTTCGCAAAGGTGAACTAGGACATGCGTCATGATGTTGAAGAAGGATGGTGGGAACACCAACTCAAAACTGACAAGACATTGCACCAAATCATTCTATAACCTTGGTATGATTTCTGGATCGATTACCTTCTGAGAGATGGCATTGAGGAATGCACATAGCTTCACAATGGCTAATCAAACGTTTTCCGGTAGAAGCTCCCTCAATGCAACCGGAAGCAGTTGCGTCATAATCACGTGGCAGTCATGAGACTTTAGGTTCTGGAACTTTTTATCTACCATATTTATTATTCCCTTTATATTCGACGAGAAGCCAGACGGTACCTTCATGCTGAGCAGGCATTCAAAGAAGATTTCCTTCTCTTCTTTTGTAAGAGCGTAGCTGGCCTGACCCTGATGTATGCCGTCTTTTCCGTGCATACGTTACTGGTCCTCCCGTGCCTCTGGTGTATCTTTTGTCTTCCCATACACACCCAAGAAGCCAAGCAGGGTCACGCAAAGATTCTTCGTCACGTGCATCACGTCGATTGTGGAGCGGACCTCTAGGTCTTTCCAATAGGGCAGGTCCCAAAATATAGATATCTTCTTCCACATGGGCGCGCGTCCGTCAGCGTCCTTCAGAACAGGTTGTCCGCCAGGACCCTTTCCAAAGATTACCTTCAAATCCTTGACCATATCATGTACATCAGCACCAGTACGGTGGCGAGGCTTCGTCCGGTGATCCGCCTCACCTTTGAAATGCTTGCCTTTCTTTCTTACGGGATGCCTGCTCGGAAGAAATCGACGATGTCCCAGGTACACATTCTTCCTACAACTCTCCAAATATATACTGTCAGTATTATCCAAACAGTGCGTGCATCCGCGATATCCCTTGTTTGTCTGTCCTGAAAGGTTACTAAGAGCAGGCCAATCATTGATGGTCACGAACAGCAACGCCTTTAGGTCAAATTCTTCCTGTCCGTGCTCATCCCATGCATGTACACCTGTTCCATTCCACAGCTGTAATAGTTCTTCAACTAATGGCGTTAGGTACACATAAATGTCGTTGCCGGGTTGCTTAGGGCCTTGGATGAGCACTGGCATCATAATGAACTTCCGCTTCATGCTCAACCAAGGAGGAAGGTTATACAAACATAGAGTCACAGGCCACGTGCTATGGTTGCTGCTCTGCTCCCCAAAAGGATTAATGCCATCTGCGCTTAGACCAAACCATACATTCCTTGGGTCACCTGCAAACTCCTCCCTGTACTTTCTCTTGATTTTTCTCCACTGCGAACCATCAGTGGGTACTCTCAACTTTCCGTCTTTCTTACGGTATTCTCTGTGCCACCGCATCGCCTTCGCATGCTCTTTGTTTTGAAACAAAGGTTTCAACCGTGGTATTATAGGAGCATACCACATCACCTTGGCAGGAATCTTCTTCCTGGGGCGCTCGCCCTCGACATCACCAGGGTCATCGTGACTGATCTTATAACGCAATGCACCACATACCGGGTAAGCGTTCAAATCCTCGTACGCACCGCGGTAGAGGATGCAGTCATTAGGGCATGCATGTATCTTCTGCACCTCTAACCCTAGAGGGCAAACAACCTTCTTTGCTTCATACGTACTCTCGGGCAATTCGTTGTCCTTTGGAAGCATATTCTTTATCATTACCAGCAACTTTCCAAATCCCTTGTCAGATACACCATTCTCTGCCTTCCATTGCAGCAATTCCAGTGTGGTGCCCAACTTTTTTTTGTCAGCTTTGCAATTCGGGTACAACAATTTCTTGTGATCCTCTAACATGCGCTGCAACTTCTTCATCTCCAAATCACTTGCATCGGCAATGGCCCGACCTAGATCATCAGTGGGCTCATCTGATGCCTCTTCTTCAGCTTGTTCCCGCATTGCCGCTCAGCTTCTTCCTCCATTGTTGTATCATCGTATTCAGGGAACCCATGGCCAGGATAGATGTCGTCGTCCTCTTCTTCTTCATTGTCTTCCATCATAACCCCTCTTTCTCCATGCTTGGTCCAAACATTATAGTGGGGCATGAAACCAGACTCAAATAGGTGGACGTGAATGGTTCTTGACGTAGAGTAATTGCGACCATTCTTACAGCCAGCACATGGACAAGGCACAAAACCATCCGCCCGCTTGTTTGCCTCAGCGGCAAGGAGAAAAGTATGCACGCCATTAATGAACCCGGGAGAGCATCGGTCATCATACATCCATTGTCGGCTCATATCTTCATTATACACAACACCGAATAGACCAAATTAATACAAGTTCATACATAAAGTTCATACATAAAGTTCATATACAACATTTAATTAAATGCAATAAATAACTCTCTAGCTAAAGAATTTAAATGCAACAACAAATGCGATCAAGATCGCAACTAAGGTAACAATTGATTCAATAGCATAATGATACCAAGCCACACTATCAATGGCATAATTTCTAATCTTTCTAATCTTCAACCTCATTTTCTCCATCTTGATCTTGTGATCATCGACGACATCGGCAACATGCAAGTCCAATTCCATCTTCCCCCCCTCAATTCTTTTCAATTTTTTGTCAGGACCCCGACTCGATGTCACATCGATCTAGCCGGTAACACCTCATATCCCTTTGCGGCCTCACGCACGGTATCCCCACGGGTGTCGCCTTACTTTTGCCCGGGACCGTTTGCGCCTTTTGGCTCACGTATATGATAGTGTCGCTAGCATCCATATGATAAGGAGCCCGGGCTGACATGACTAGTCGTAAACCCAAAGTGGCACAGACTTACAGGGACAGGCATCCATGACCCAGCTTCGAACGTGTCGGTCATCAGCAAGTGGGTCCGGGCTGTAGCACTGGGCTAGCAGGACTCCGGTAAACCGGGCTGTAGCGGGCTAACAGGACTCCGGTACTCAAAGCGTGACATTTCCCAGAAGGGACAGACACAGGAACGAAGAAGGACACATGCCGGCCAGCCTAAGTGTTCCAGAGCAGTAGCAAGCTACCATGGCTCAGCGGTAACACTAGAAGACATTTCCCGGTAAGAGAGGCTACTAAAGATAAACAACTAGATAGTCAGATCCCACACATACCAAGCATTTCAATCATACACACAATATGCTCGATATGTGCAAATACAACGAAGCATCACAACATGACTCTACGACACAAGTACTTTATTTAAGGCTCAGGGAGCCATACATAACATACACAAAGGTACGGGTCTCACGACCCAGCATACAAGTCATACAGTCATACAAACCAGCAGCGGAAGTAACTTGTCTGAGTACAGACAACTAGTAAAATAAAAGAGGCTTGGAAAGCCTAACTATACTACGTGGTCCTTCACAAGCTCAGGGTCACCACCTGGGTCTTTAGCCTACTCGTTGATGTCAACGTCTACATAGAACCCATCAGAAGGGGTTGCAGCGTCTTCTGTAAAATGTAAATTATAGCAACATGAGTACAAAGGTACTCAGCAAGACTTACATCAGATCCTACATACATGCATATTATCAAGAAGGGTTGGTGGAGTTATTGCAGCAAGCCAGCTTTGACTCTTGGCTAAACTATCCTACGATGCTCCAACTTGAAATGGTTTTGCGCACACGAGTCCACTACTCACCACTTCAATACACTACCGAGGATCCACCTCCGTCTTCCTACGGAAGAGCCATCCTCGGCACTCACACTTATCTTGAGGCTTTTAACAGTTTCCATTTACTTGTCTATGAACTGTATAGGCAACCAAGTAGTCCTTTACCGCGGACGCGGCTATTCGAATAGATCATGATAACCCTGCAGGGGTGTACTTCTTCATACATGTTTCCACCACTTAGCGTCTGCACACGACATGTGCTCGGCAGACTTCAAGCGAAAGCCGACGTGGGTGTAGACCACGACCTACCTAAACACTTAAGCCTCTAGTCCAGGTTTATCGCCTATTCAGGTTCCATCCGCAGGGAGTCCGGCCGGGGTTTCCCATACGGCCCCGAACGATGTGAACAGGGTTCCCGAGATACCTAACGGGTATTCGGTACACCCGGCCATGTACCTACCGCATAACAGCCCACCCCTACGGTCAGCGCTGTCCACGGCCTCCAGTAGGCTACAAACACCAGAAACTACTTGCAACTCCTGGACAGAGAGCTAGGGTGAATAAGAAGTCGAGCGGGGTCATATTTCAGGGCCCAATGCATGGTAGTAGCTGTATCTTAAATCACGCATACAGATCTCAGTGCTTAAGGTCGGCTTCAATGAAACAACCCACCATGTACTCCTACATGGCCTCTCATCGATACCTTTACCAAATCGTGTTCACCACACCACTCTCATTACCGACATAATCATTTCACTCTAGCCCATCACCCCGATGAACCAGACCTGACACGACTCTAAGCATAGCAGGCATAGCAAGGTAGGAACAACACATACATATGGCTCAATCAACTCCTACACATGCTAGTGGGTTTCATCTAGTTACTGTGGCAATGACAGGTCATGCAGAGGAAATGGGTTCAACTACCGTAGCACACAGCAATTTGAATCGCGTTGTCTTAATGCAGTAAAAGAGAGCAGGAGCGAGAACATGGGATTGTATCGATATGATCAAATGGTTGGTTGCTTGCCTGATGGTTCGATGCACTGATACGGTTCTTCGTTAGGGTAATCACGGTATTCCTTGGAGACAGAACCTGCCGCAGAGAGCACCGATACACAAACATTACCAAACAGTATGCAACAATATGATGCATGCATGATACATGGCAAAATGAGTGTATTGGGCTAATGCAACTAAAACCAGAAGGGTTTGAACAAATTTGAATCAAGGATTCAAATTTCAAATTCAAATATG
Organism: Triticum dicoccoides; assembly: GCF_002162155.2. Classification (NCBI taxonomy): domain Eukaryota; kingdom Viridiplantae; phylum Streptophyta; class Magnoliopsida; order Poales; family Poaceae; genus Triticum; species Triticum dicoccoides. Next base: position 652,073,160 of record NC_041386.1, on the reverse strand, counting down.
GCCTTTTAAAGTGCTTTTCCTTGTTCTGCTTAAAACATCAATTTAACTTGTTTGATCATGCATGAAAATAGTACAGATGGATAGATTGGATTTTTCTGATCATTTTTCATATATAATTTGTCCAATTTGGAGTTACAGAATAAAAGTTATGAATTTTTGAAGTTTAAATAATATTCTGGAATTTCCTGATTTAAATTAAATCCAGAAATTATAGTTATTGCGCCAGCATGACGTCATCATGACGTCAGTGGTCAACTGCGGCTGGCCGAGGTCAAACCTGACGTGTGGGGCCCACACGTCAGTGACAGGGGGTTAAACAGGGTTAAATTAATTCTAATTACTAATTAGTGGCGCTGGGGCCCACTGGTCAGTGTCAGGGGTTAACTAACAGTGGTTAGCGCTAATCCTAATTAGCTACAGGGCTGGGCCCACCTGTCAGGGACTCAGGGGGGGTCCTGCCGTGGTCAAGGTGGGTCAAACCCACCGGCGACGTGACGCCGGCGAGGTCCGAGACGGCGGCGCGTCGCGGGATCGCGCTACAAGGCACGGGCGAGGCCGTGCTTGGGCTCGTTGGAAAGCTCTTGCTCCCGCGCGTCGAACGGTGGCCGTGGCTGGGCCTGGGGTGGCCGGAGTCGACGGCGGCGAGCTCGGCTACGGCCGCCGGAGTTCGGGTGCGGTCGGGATCGATGTTGCAGGGGGTTTGGGGAGGCGTTAGTGTGTGCTGCGTGATCCTAGTGAGGTGTGGAGCACGATAGTGTGCTCGGTTGGGTGCTACGGTGACTGTGGCCACGACGGCGACATCGCCGGCGGCGTGGAGCTCTCGGCCAAAGTGGGGCTAGGGCCTAGAGGTCGGGAGAGACCAGGGGAGAAGGGGGAAACGATCCGGGGCTCACCGCGGAGCTGCAGAGGTGGTTAGCGGGCTCGGGGACGCGCTGGAGACGACGAATTCGACGGCGACGATGATCGGAGCCCGAAGAGGGGAACGGCGACGTGGCGGCGATGCAGGGCTTCCGGAGGCCCGTGGAGCGGTGGGGAGGAAGAGGAGGTTGTGGCGGAGCTCCTGAGCTAGTCGGGGGAGCGAGGGGTGGCCGGAGATGGCTGCTATGGCGAACGGCGGCGACGGTGGTGTTCGGCCGTGTGAGAGAGAGAGCGAGGGAGAGGAGGGGGGAGCCGGGGGAGAGTGAGAGAGAGCAGGGGGGAGAGGCGGGGCGTCGTCCGGGGCATCGAGCGAGGAGGGGAGGGCAGGCAAGCAGGGAGAGAGGTGGCGTGGCGCGGTGGCGCGCGCGCGCGCCGGCCACACTCCCCTCCCTCTGTCGGGACGAAGACGACAGAGGAGGGAGGCGGGCTGGGCCGCCTGCTGGCTGGGCCGGCCAGCTGGCTGGGCTGCACAGGGAGGAGCCCAGGTAAGCTTCTCCCTTTTATTTTTTTTCTGTTTTCTAATTTCTGACATTTGTTTTGATTTAAATAATATATTAAATCATTTATTTAACTTATGCCAATTTTTGCAGGGGCTAGATATATTATTCCAGAGCTCCTTTATAATTGGCATAATATTTGGACATATATTAATATATATAGAAATATATTTCCAAAGCAAATATTTATGCATTAATTCCAAATGCCCAAAATAAATGTCCATGAGCCACTAAAAATATTGGTTTGATTTTTATCTCTGTCCAATATTTTCAGAGAGCAACATGAGCATTTTCTTGGACCCTTTTGGAGAAATTTTTATTTGGATCATTTTCAAAAATGATTCTGAGGGTTTCACAGATCTCCATTTCAAGTTTCTGATGAAAGAGTAAACATGATGCAACACTCTAATGCATGACTAGCTAGGGTGTGACAACTCACCCCCACTCAAAAGAATCTCGTCCCGAGATTTGGGTTCCTCCGGAAAGAAGGCGGGGTACTCGAGTCGAAGACGATCCTCCCTTTCCCAGGTTGCTTCATCCTCAGAATGGTGCGACCATTGTACTTTGAGGAACTTGATGTTCTGGCGTCGAGTGGTACGCTCGGCCTGATCGAGGATACGAATGGGGTACTCTCGATATGTAAGATTATCCTGGAGATCAAGCGTTTCGTGGTCCACTCCACGGATAGGATCCGAGAAGCAACGCCTGAGTTGAGAAACGTGGAAGACATCGTGGACCCTGGAGAGGTGCGGAGGTAGTTCCAACTGGTAGGCAACTTCTCCTCGTTTGGCGAGAATGCGAAAAGGTCCAATGTAACGAGGAGCCAATTTGCCTTTGATACCGAAACGATGGGTTCCCTTCAGAGGGGTGACCCGAAGATAAGCCTTCTCGTCAACCTCGAAAGTCATAGCCTTATGTTTTCGATCATATTGACTCTTTTGACGGGATTGGGCTGTTTTCAACTTTTCACGAACGATGCGAACTTGTTCTTCTGCTTCCTGAATCATATCCGGGCCAAAGAATTGTCTTTCCCCGGTCTCTGACCAGTTAAGGGGTGTTCGACACCGTCGTCCATAGAGAACTTCAAAAGGGGCTTTACCCAAGCTAGATTGATAGCTGTTGTTATAAGCGAATTCGGCAAATGGAAGGCACTTCTCCCAATCCATTCCGAATGAGATAACAGAGGCTCGAAGCATGTCTTCTAGAATCTGGTTGACGCGTTCCACTTGACCGCTCGACTGAGGGTGGAAGGCGGTGCTAAAGGAGAGACGGGTTCCCATAGCATTCTGGAAACTTTCCCAAAATCGAGAGGTGAAAAGACTTCCTCGATCCGAGTTAATTTCCAAAGGAACACCATGGAGGGACACTATTCGGGAGATGTATAAGTCTGCCAATTGACTAGCGGTTATACTCTCACGAACAGGTAAGAAATGGGCTACTTTGGAGAGACGATCGACAACGACAAAGATAGCATTATTCCCTCTCTTGGTCCTGGGAAAACCGGTAATGAAATCCATACCGATTTTATCCCATTTCCATTCAGGAATAGCTAAGGGTTGAAGGGTGCCAGCAGGCCGTTGATGCTCTGCTTTTACACGACGACAAACGTCGCAATTAGCAATATACTGAGCAAGTTCTCTCTTCATCCTAGTCCACCAGAACCTCTGGCGTAGGTCCTGATACATCTTAGTACCACCGGGATGAATAGTGAGAGGAGATTCATGAGCCTCCTTAAGGATCAACTGCCGTAGATGCTGGTTCTTGGAAACCACTAGACGGTTCTCAAAGTACACAACACCATGATCATTTGTGGAGAAACAACTAGCACCTCCGCTAGCAATGTTCTCCTTGATCTTAGCTATTCCCTTATCTCGCTTCTGGGCAGCAATGATTTGATCCGTAAGAGTAGGTTTCGCCACCAAGGTGGAAAGGAATCCTTGAGGAACAATGTGAAGGTTAAGCTTCCGAAATTCCTCATGGAGAAGCGGTTGACTTTGTTGTAACATCAGATTGTTACAATAGGATTTACGACTTAGCGCATCAGCCATGACGTTGGCTTTCCCTGGGGTGTAGGTTATTCCTAAGTCGAAATCGGTGATCAACTCGACCCAACGTCTTTGCCTGAGATTCAAATCCGGTTGGGTGAAGATGTACTTCAGACTTTGGTGATCAGTGAATATTTCGCAACGATTACCGAGGAGGTAATGTCGCCAGGTCTTAAGTGCATAGACTACGGCTGCAAGCTCTAGATCATGGGTAGGATAATTCTCCTCATGTGGGTGCAATTGCCGTGAAGCGTAAGCAATTACGTGTCGATCTTGCATGAGAATGCAACCTAGTCCTTGTCGCGAGGCGTCGCAGTAGATAACAAAGTCCTTGGAGAAGTCTGGCGGTACCAGTACGGGAGCAGAGGTCAGGCGTCTTTTCAGTTCCTGAAAGCTGTGCTCACATTGTGGAGTCCATTCGAACTTCTTATCTTTCTTGAGGAGTTCGGTTAGAGGTTTAGCAACCTTGGAGAAGTTCTCGACAAAGCGACGACAATAGCTCGCTAAGCCCAGAAAGCTCCGAACTTGCTTGACCGATTCAGGTGGAGTCCAATTAAGGACGGCTTGAACTCGCTCAGGGTTAACAGCAATACCTTTACCAGATATTACATGACCCAAATAGGTCACTTCTGGCAACCAGAATTCACATTTTGAAAATTTGGCATAAAGGCGATGCTCTCGAAGTTTCTGCAACACTAGCCTTAGATGTTCGGCATGTTCTTCCTCGTTCTTGGAGTAGATGAGTATATCATCGAGGTAAACCACGACGAATTTATCCAAATACTCCATGAAGATTGAGTTCATTAACCGAGAAAAGGTGGCTGGAGCGTTGGTTAATCCGAGGGACATGACGGTGTACTCGTATTGGCCATAACGAGTAACAAAGGCCGTTTTAGGAATGTCCCCGTTTCTGATTTTGATTTGATGGTAGCCCAACCTCAAATCCATTTTGGAGAAGACTGAGGATCCAGCGAGCTGATCGTACAGGTCGTTGATCCTGGGAAGTGGATATTTGTTCTTGATTGTGACCAAATTGACAGGTCGGTAATCTACAACCATCCGGTCCGTACCATCCTTCTTCTTGACGAATAGGACGGGGCAAGCCCACGGAGAAGAGCTAGGTCGGATGAAACCCTTTTTCAAGGACTCATCGAGTTGTTTCTTAAGTTCGGCTAGTTCTAGGGGTGCCATCTTATAAGGTCTTCTAGCAATCGGAACGGTTCCTGGAATGAGGTCTATTACAAACTCCACATCCCTGTCAGGTGGAACACCTGGCAATTCCTCTGGAAAGACATCCGGGAAGTCACGGACTACCGGAACGTCCTCAAGGTCTGGCAAAGGGCTGGCGTTAAGAGAATATAGCTGTCGCTTGGCTATTCGGGTCAAGACATTGACTATCTTTCCCGAAGGATGGGTGAGTTGAACAGTCCTAGAGAAGCAATCGATTTGGGCATGATGAGCCGACATCCAGTCCATACCCAGAATGATATTAATATCTGAAGATTTAAGGGCTATCAAAGACGCGAGGAAAACAAGTCTGTCGACTTGGATTTCATTTCCATAACTTACCCTAGAGGTCTGCCATCTAGAACCAGGGGTAGAAATTTCCATAGTGGATGGCATGTCACAGAATGCAACGTTATGCAAACGAGCATAACTTTCGGATATAAAAGAATGAGAGGCTCCTGTATCGAAAAGAACAGATGCCGGGTGGCAATTAACAAGAAGCGTACCGAGAACGACGTTGGGATCCTCTTGAGCTTATTCGACAGAGATACAGTTGACATGGCCACGTGAAGCGGTGACCGGCTTGGCGTGGAATATTTTTCCTGTCGGCTTGCCACGGCCAACAGCTTTAGCAGATTGATTTGGGTTGGTCTGGGGACACTCACGCATATAGTGACCAGATTCCCCACACTTGAAACAAGTCATGGAACTGGTACGTGGAGGAGCATTGTTAGTTGGACCCCCATAGGGCTTGGCTGGAGCAGACTGTTGAACGGGGCGAGGCGCCTGGAAGGATGGCCTCGGTGTAAACCTGGGTGGCAGGGCGGTGTTGGGTACCCACACGCGGCGCTTCTGAGGACCAGCACCGGATGAGGAACCCATGTCACGGCCATGCTTGCGTGTTGCGTCATAGTCAGTCTGACCAGTTTCAGCACTGATGGCTTTGTTGACCAGTTTCTGAAAAGATGTGCACTCATGCAGACGGAGGTCACGACGAAGCTCAGGACTAAGGCCCTTACGGAACCTTGCTTGCTTCTTGGCATCGGTAGACACTTCCTCGGTTGCATATCGTGCGAGATTACCAAACTCCCTGCTGTAAGCATCCACAGAAAGTCGGCCTTGGGTGAAACTGCAAAATTCTTCACGTTTACGGTCCATGAGACCCTCTGGAATGTGATGTTCACGGAAAGCCTCGCTGAATTCAGCCCAAGTAGTGACATGGCCCGCTGGGCGCATAGCTCCATAATTCTCCCACCATAGACTGGCGGGGCCTTCAAGATGATATGCAGCAAAGGTGACCTTGTCAGCCTCCGCTACCAGTGTGGAACGCAGTTTATGATAGATACTGCGAAGCCAGTCATCAGCGTCGAGGGGCTCGACAGAGTGGTGGAACGTGGGTGGATGCAATTTGATAAAATCACTGAGTGACACCACGTTAGTCCTCTGATGGTGTGCTGTGTTCTGTTCAATACGCTCCAACAAACGGTTGGTCTCCCGCTTGTTTCTCTCAGCTTCCATCATAACCTCGGCTAGTGAAGGAGGATGAGGCAGATTTACATCCCTGGCTTCACTGCCTTCGGCCTGCTCTTGAGAAGCCGGATTTGCGCGCGTGTTGACCATCCTAGGTAGACAAGACAACGATTTAGTCAGGATGATAAGATTCCGACATAGGATAAAATGTAAGGAATAGCTCGAAATGCAAGATGATCATCCGTATGACATGGTAGATACAGAAACTGTTTCTTTATTCCATCGTCATACACACCATACAGGGTTTAGTACAAGACCAAACAAAGTACTATTACGGTGAAAAGAGGATTACATCTCATCGGAGGCATTCCAAGCTCCTATACATTATTTTTCTACACCTCCGGAAGGAGTACAAACTAGGTCATATCCCACGAGTCACGCGGGACGATAGACGACACAGCTAGTGCGAACTAGTGATACTATCACTAACTCAGACCGATCCGTAGTAGTCCTCGTAGAAGTCACCTCCATAGCCTGGGAGCTCAACATGATCATCCGGAAACAGACGATCCCGCGGAGCTTGTGGACCATAGGGGCTAGGATGAGGCCTTGGACCAACAAACGGTGGCCTGCGGGGCCCGCAAGGTGGGGTGATGCCTCCTACATCACGCCAAACCATCACGTCTGGCAGAGCAGATCTCACAGGATAGAGATCGCGCATATCTGAGAATCCAGCTTGCACCGCCGGTGCGAACCGAGTCAAAGTGGCCCAGTGGTCAGCACGGGTATTGAAGAGCTCTAACCTTAAGGCCCGATTTTCACGGTCCTTATCCTCGAGCATCTCAGCAGTGGTGCGAGTCCGTGAATCCTCCTGAGTGGGGTCAGCATAGATAGCCTGGAGATACCCTTGTGCTCCCGGATGTGATCCTGGCATATACCGGAAATCAGAGTCCCGAAATATACCAGATCTGACTCGCATAATGGTCATCATAGAGTAGGCGGCGTCCTGCACAGCCATCTCAATGGTAACCCCGAGTCCATAAGAGCAGTGAAGAGGCTCGGTGGATCCAGGATAGGATGGAAATATCCTGACAGTGCAGAGATACTGGCTTTGATTAAAATCCCGGAATTGCTCTTCGACCGTGTACTCAGGATACCAGCGGTATCCAGCCTCAGTCATTACCCTGACCAACTTGGCAGTATGGCCGGGTACATCTAGGCATCGAGTTAGGCGAACCACTTGATTGAGGTCGCGAGTGGCCATCTGGAAACACAATCATAATGCAAAGGCATTAGAATTTCTAGCAAAATTTCGGCAGCATAACAGCTGTAAATGCTCAAGAAGGATTTTGAGACATTTGTCAAAGGATTTCATACACACTCAACATCATCATATCAAAGTTCTGAATCCATTCTAACAACATAATGTGGTAGTAGAACTGAACTAGGCTTGTATCCATCAAACTTATAAGGTACTACTGATTAGTAACACGTGATCCTGATAGAGAGAATAGATCCTAATTCCTTAACCCCCGGTAGAAGAATGGACTGACTCAGATCAGAATGTCATAAGATAAAGGAGTAAAAAGAGCCTTACGTTCCAACCCACAAACAATTCCCCTACATATAACTAAAGAATTTCTAGACTCAACATCGACCAGTTTGGCTTGGAGAACCTACAGGCAGTCCAGCTCTGATGCCAACGCTGTCAGGACCCCGACTCGATGTCACATCGATCTAGCCGGTAACACCTCATATCCCTTTGCGGCCTCACGCACGGTATCCCCACGGGTGTCGCCTTACTTTTGCCCGGGACCGTTTGCGCCTTTTGGCTCACGTATATGATAGTGTCGCTAGCATCCATATGATAAGGAGCCCGGGCTGACATGACTAGTCGTAAACCCAAAGTGGCACAGACTTACAGGGACAGGCATCCATGACCCAGCTTCGAACGTGTCGGTCATCAGCAAGTGGGTCCGGGCTGTAGCACTGGGCTAGCAGGACTCCGGTAAACCGGGCTGTAGCGGGCTAACAGGACTCCGGTACTCAAAGCGTGACATTTCCCAGAAGGGACAGACACAGGAACGAAGAAGGACACATGCCGGCCAGCCTAAGTGTTCCAGAGCAGTAGCAAGCTACCATGGCTCAGCGGTAACACTAGGAGACATTTCCCGGTAAGAGAGGCTACTAAAGATAAACAACTAGATAGTCAGATCCCACACATACCAAGCATTTCAATCATACACACAATATGCTCGATATGTGCAAATACAACGAAGCATCACAACATGACTCTACGACACAAGTACTTTATTTAAGGCTCAGGGAGCCATACATAACATACACAAAGGTACGGGTCTCACGACCCAACATACAAATCATACAATCATACAAACCAGCAGCAGAAGTAACTTGTCTGAGTACAGACAACTAATAAAATAAAAGAGGCTTGGAAAGCCTAGCTATACTACGTGGTCCTTCACAAGCTCAGGGTCACCACCTGGGTCTTTAGCCTACTCGTTGATGTCAACGTCTACATAGAACCCATCAGAAGGGGTTGCAGCGTCTTCTGTAAAATGTAAATTATAGCAACATGAGTACAAAGGTACTCAGCAAGACTTACATCAGATCCTACATACATGCATATTATCAAGAAGGGTTGGTGGAGTTATTGCAGCAAGCCAGCTTTGACTCTTGGCTAAACTATCCTACGATGCTCCAACTTGAAATGGTTTTGCGCACACGAGTCCACTACTCACCACTTCAATACACTACCGAGGATCCACCTCCGTCTTCCTACGGAAGAGCCATCCTCGGCACTCACACTTATCTTGAGGCTTTTAACAGTTTCCATTTACTTGTCTATGAACTGTATAGGCAACCAAGTAGTCCTTTACCGCGGACGCGGCTATTCGAATAGATCATGATAACCCTGCAGGGGTGTACTTCTTCGTACATGTTTCCACCACTTAGCGTCTGCACACGACATGTGCTCGGCAGACTTCAAGCGAAAGCCGACGTGGGTGTAGACCACGACCTACCTAAACACTTAAGCCTCTAGTCCAGGTTTATCGCCTATTCAGGTTCCATCCGCAGGGAGTCCGGCCGGGGTTTCCCATACGGCCCCGAACGATGTGAACAGGGTTCCCGAGATACCTAACGGGTATTCGGTACACCCGGCCACGTACCTACCGCATCACAGCCCACCCCTACGGTCAGCGCTGTCCACGGCCTCCAGTAGGCTACAAACACCAGAAACTACTTGCAACTCCTGGACAGAGAGCTAGGGTGAATAAGAAGTCGAGCGGGGTCATATTTCAGGGCCCAATGCATGGTAGTAGCTGTATCTTAAATCACGCATACAGATCTCAGTGCTTAAGGTC
>NC_041386.1:652046434-652062296 GCF_002162155.2 Triticum dicoccoides | reverse complement strand
TGGCGAACGGCGGCGACGGTGGTGTTCGGCCGTGTGAGAGAGAGAGCGAGGGAGAGGAGGGGGGAGCCGGGGGAGAGTGAGAGAGAGCAGGGGGGAGGCGTGGCGTCGTCCGGGGCATCGAGCGAGGAGGGGAGGGCAGGCAAGCAGGGAGAGAGGTGGCATGGCGCGGTGGCGCGCGCGCGCGCCGGCCACACTCCCCTCCCTCTGTCGGGACGAAGACGACAGAGGAGGGAGGCGGGCTGGGCCGCCTGCTGGCTGGGCCGGCCAGCTGGCTGGGCTGCACAGGGAGGAGCCCAGGTAAGCTTCTCCCTTTTATTTTTTTTTTCTGTTTTCTAATTTCTGACATTTGTTTTGATTTAAATAATATATTAAATCATTTATTTAACTTATGCCAATTTTTGCAGGGGCTAGATATATTATTCCAGAGCTCCTTTATAATTGGCATAATATTTGGACATATATTAATATGTATAGAAATATATTTCCAAAGCAAATATTTATGCATTAATTCCAAATGCCCAAAATAAATGTCCATGAGCCACTAAAAATATTGGTTTGATTTTTATCTCTGTCCAATATTTTCAGAGAGCAACATGAGCATTTTCTTGGACCCTTTTGGAGAAATTTTTATTTGGATCATTTTCAAAAATGATTCTGAGGGTTTCACAGATCCCCATTTCAAGTTTCTGATGAAAGAGTAAACATGATGCAACACTCTAATGCATGACTAGCTAGGGTGTGACATTTTTCTTTCAAATACTCGTTTTATCTTTCAACTAAATTTAACCTCTCGACAATAGGGTCGGTTGGAATTTCCGGTTCACATACCTCCTAGATAAAAATATCTATGTCAACTTGATGGGCATAACTTGTCATAAACACGAAATGCAACAACTAGTTTTAAAAGAGAATATACCACATCCGAATCATAACAAGGACGAGGACCGACGGGGACGGATATCAAAACCATGGCACTATGTATAACAAGAAAAATACGGATAAGACAATTATACGAGTAACTATATATCCAAATCACACAAACATCAATTTGGTAATGTAAAACATTCATGAACAAGAGCCTCACCAAAAGGTGGTGCCGGCGACGGGACGGTGCGGGCGATCGACGGTGGTTACGACGGAGATTTAGAAGGCACTAAGTAAACTACACCTACATATGCAAACTAAGTGTTATTTTTGACCTCTAATTGCATATTAATCAAATACTAGAAAATATAATTCCTCCCAAATTAATCACTATACAAAGCATTGCAAGAGCTAATCTAGCAATGATATTTGAAAGGACAAAGTTGCTAACCTTTGTGATCATTTGAATGGATGGGGGCCTTCAAATCTTGACAAATTTTGGGCAAAATTTGTGAGGAGCTCGAGGAAGAGAGGGGAAGAACAGAGGAAGTGAGGGGAAGGGGAAGAACACAGTGGCTCAGGTGGACGAAGGGTTTATGTACGTCGACCTTTAGTACCGGCTCGTGGCACAAACCGGTACTAAAGGTGCTGGACGGGCCCCAGACTGACAACATCCTGCCACCACTCTCTTTAGTACCAGTTCGTGCCACGAACCGGTGCTAAAGGTTCGCCATGAACCGGTACTAATGAGAGCGGCCGGCTAGCCGTTGGAACCGGCACTAATGGACACATTAGTGCCGGCTCAAAATCAAACCGGCACTAATGTGTCTCAGATTTGCCCCTTTTTCTACTAGTGAATCCATATTAGTTACCGCTGAAACGAATGTATCTAGATGTATTTTCGTGCTAAATACATCCGTTTGAGTGATAATTAATTTAAATCGAGGGAGAACTCCATAAGGTTTTTTCTAGGAATTCATAGGCACAACCCATTCAAGCATATTTGAACATGTATGAATGTCTAAAATGTTCCTTATAGCTTACAACCAGACTAATCACATGGACTTGACACTGAATCACTACGACTATTCTGCCAGTTGTGTGGCAGAACAGTCATAGCCAGTGACAAAGAATATCTCATGTCATTCTCTCTACTGACTCGAATCTCACATTTTGGAGTAATACATTAGTTGTATCAGCAGTCAATGACCGCATATGGTTTTTTTTATCGATAGTCATAAAAAGCTGACTAAAGAACTCAACACCACTTCAACCAAATACACTTACACATGCAATTAATAGCTTACTGGGCACTGATTGATGCAGTCAGTCAATGCTCTCAATTACTCCCTCCGTCCGAAAATACTTGTCATCAAAATGAATAAAAATAGATGCATCTAAAACTAAAATACATCTAGATACATCCCCTTTTATCTAGTTTGATGACAAGTATTTTTCGGACAGAGGGAGTACTATATTCTTAATATAAAAAGGTGTTGAGTAAATAGGCAATTTCTTGGTTAAATTAATCCACGAGTAAATCACTAGCATGACATTGACTAAGTTGATGACGTACTGACTTTGATCTAAACATGCATGTACTAAGCAAACAGTAGACAAATCTACACATACTGCTAGTACTGCTAATATGAAATTAATCAGGAGCGGGATAAACGAGTTATACCCTCCAGTTGGCCATGCAGAGGCCGCGGCTTTGGTGGCAGCAGCGGCGTCCTCGGCGGCCTTCTTGTCGGCTTCAGCTTTCTCGGCGGCGGCACGGTCGGGGTCGGTGGACATGGTGATGATGAAGGCGACGCGGACGTAGAGGAAGTAGACGATCGGAAGCGAGCAGTCGCGTAATCGTTGCCCAAAAACATATTCGCCCCTCACCCCGTACAGGAACCAGAAGGGCGTGGTTTCGGAGACCTGCTCTCCCGTCGACCGTGTACACGGTGGACGGGATGGAGTCACCGGCGGCAACAGCAGCAAAGGAACGACGGTGGGCGTGCGCGTGAGCAGATGTGATCTGTTCATGGCGGCTAGGGTTAGGGGACACCGCACACTTATATAGACGCAGCCGCGTGGAGAGACGTGGGCTTGACCCACGTCCGAGTCCGTGACAGCCCATGATCTGACGTCTCAGATCGTGGCCCTGCTGTCAGAACCTCTCCGTTAGTGACTGGCAAAAATAAGCGCATAGGTGTGAGCTCGGCTCAGCTCATTCCCGCAACCCGCGGCGCGTCGTGACGAGGCGAGGCGTGGCGAGGCGGGCGGCGGAGGAGGAGCGCGCGAGGGCCTCTTCTCTTCTCAAGCTCCAATAGCATGTAGAAGAGCCACCCTTATAAACCACTCCAACTTTCCTTCCACTAGCATGGTCGGACTAAACTTCCCACCACCTTGTCATGCCACCTACATGGGCCCTTAGAGATCAAATCTGAAATTGTCATATGGGCTGTAGGCCCATCTCACATTTCAACAATCCCCCACCAGATCTCAGGGGCCCACTTTGTCCTTTGTTCCAAACGCTGTTTTGATATACTAGTGTTTCAGTGAAGACCTGTTAAGGTTGAGCTTCACCTAGAGCAAGTAGCTACACTCCTTCACAACTGAACAATGGACTATGCCTTGAATTGTGAGTTTGGCGTAAAGAAGTTTCACCACATGTCTTACTAGTACTGGGCTGCCGAAGGCTGACCCCTCGGGTGGAGCATATAAGTCACACTCCTGGCCTATTCATGAGCTTACTAGAGATCACCCCAATCTGATAGACTGTGACTAGCAGTCGGGCTCACATAGGTGTGTTCCTCCAAAGATCGCTCTGTAGGATAGCATCTTGCTTATACATATAAGCCTTGGAACACATTAAGACAGTAGTCATCCTTCCATACAGTTTCCGAGAGTATTGCATCTCCAACGGAGTGGGTTAGTAAAGTTACTCTCCTCAGTTCACCACTGGCTTGTTTCCCAGGTCCTACTTCATGGGATCTCTGATCACATAGGTTGGGTTACCACCATGGCAACTCATGTGGGTCTCATACCCATCTCCCTCGATGCACTATCTATCACTACACGTGATAGCCCTTTCGTAAAGGGATCTGCCAGATTCTTAGCCGTATGGACATAGTCCAGCGCTATCACTCCGGAGTTTCTTAATTTTCTGATAGCTTTTAATCTCATTCTTATGTGTTTGTTGGACTTCATGTTGTCCTTTGAACTCTTCACCTTGGTGATGACAGTCTCATTGTCACAGTTCATAAGGATAGCTGGAACCGGTTTATCAACCAGTGGCAAGTCCATCAAAAGATCTCGAAGCCATCCTGCTTCAACACCAGAAGTGTCTAATGCTGTTAATTCTGCTTCCATTGTCGATCTCGTTAAGATCGTTTGCTTGCAAGACTTCCAGGAAACAGCGCCACCTCCAAGAGTAAACATATACCCAGTTGTGGCCTTCATCTCATCAGCATCAGAGATCCAATTCGCATCACTATACCCTTCAAGTACCGACGGGTCTCCGGTATAGTGAAGTCCATAGTTCATAGTACCTTTCAGATAGCGCATAACTCTTTCAACAGCATGCCAATGTACATCACCCGGTTTGGAAACAAACCGGCTCAGTTTGCTCACAGCAAACACGATGTCAGGCCTCATTGCGCTCGCTAGGTACATTAGTGAACCAATGATTTGAGAGTATCTCAACTGATCTTTAGCCATGCCTTTGGACTTTTGAATCAACACGCTAGGATCATATGGTGTTTGAGATGGTGTGCAGTCCGAATATCCAAAACGACTCAACACCTTCTCAACATAATGGGATTGCAGAAGTGTAATCCCACCCTCATTATCTCTCAGTAGCTTGATGTTCAAGATAACATCAGCCACACCAAGGTCCTTCATCTCAAAGTTCTGAGACAGAAACGATTTGACCTCCTCAATGACTTTGAGGTTTGTTCCGAATATTAGTATGTCATCAACATACAAGCACAGTATAACTCCTTCGCCCCCACCATGGCGATAGTATACACATTTGTCAGCCTCATTAACAACGAAACCAACAGATGTCAGAGTTGTATTGAACTTATCATGCCATTGCTTAGGTGCTTGCTTCAGGCCATATAAAGATTTCAGCAACTTACACACCTTCCTTTCCTGACCATCTATCACGAAGCCATCTGGCTGTTGCATGTAGATTTCCTCATTTAGCTCTCCATTCAGAAAAGCCTTCTTAACATCCATTTGATGGATGAGAAGACCATGTGAGGCCACCAACGAGAGTAATACTCGAATGGTGGTCAGTCTAGCAACAGGTGAATAAGTATCGAAGATATCTTCCTCTTCTTTCTGGTCATAGCCCTTGGCCACAAGCCTGGCCTTGTATTTTTCAATCGTACCATCGGGCCTAAGCTTTTTCTTGAACACCCACTTACATCCCAATGGTTTGCAACCATAGGGACGCTCAGTGATCTCCCATGTCCCGTTAGCCATGATGGAATCCATCTCGCTACGGACCGCATCCTTCCAGTAGTCAGCTTCTGGAGAGGCATACACTTCTGAGATAGAAGTGGGAGTATCATCCACGAGGTACATGAAGAAATCATCACCAAAGGTCTTTGTAGTCCTTTGTCTCTTGCCCCTACCAAGGGTTTCCTCGTCATCCTCCTCAGGATTTTCATCATGTGTTCGTTCATAATATTCCATAGGAATGGCAGGCTCAGGAGTCTCCTCAGATTCCTGTCTAGAAGTGCTTTGCATATCTCTCATAGGAAAAATATCCTCAAAGAATGTAGCATCCTTAGACTCTATGATTGTACCGACCTTCTGGTCAGGTAACTCAGATTTCATTACTAGAAATCTATAGCCAACGCTGTTCTTAGCGTAGCCCAAATTAACGCAGTCCACAGTCTTGGGTCCAAGCTTACGCTTTTTGGGGATCGGCACGTTGACTTTCGCCAAACAGCCCCAAGTACGCAAGTACGAGAGTGTTGTCCTTCTCTTTGCCCATCTCTCATAGGGAGTGATCTCATTATCCTTTATCAGAACTTTATTCAGGACATGACATGCCGTCAATATAGCCTCCCCCACCATGCCTTGGATAAACCCGACGTATCTAGCATGGCGTTAACCAGATCAGTTAGAGTACGGTTTTTCCGCTCGGCAACCCTATTTGACTGGGGTGAATAGGGAGGCATCCTCTCATGAATAATACCGTGTTCCGCACAGAAGGAATCAAACTCACTCGAGAAGTACTCTCCACCACGATCTGAACGGAATCGTTTAATTTTCTTTTCAAGTTGATTCTCAACTTCTGCCTTATAGATTTTAAAGTAGTGTAGAGCCTCATCTTTAGTATTTAACAGATACACATAGCAGTATCTAGTGGAATCATCTATCAATGTCATGAAGTATTTCTTTCCACCTTTAGTCAATACACCGTTCATCTCACAAAGATCAGAATGTATGAGTTCTAATGGTGCCAAGTGTCTCTCCTCCGCAGCCTTGTGAGGCTGGCGAGGTTGCTTAGCTTGCACACATGACAGGCACTTAGAACCTTTGGCTAAAGTGAAACTCGGGATTAAATCCAACTTAGCTAGCCGCGTCATAACACCGAAACTTATGTGACAAAGACGTGAATGCCAAACCTCAGATTCATTAACACTCGAATGAACATGGTTCATGACTTTATTACAGAAATCTGCGAGGGAAAGGCGGAACATCCCTCCGCTCTCATAACCTTTTCCAACAAATAGTCCATACTTAGTAACAACTAATTTATTAGACTCGAATACCAACTTAAACCCTTCTCTACATAGAAGGGAGCCACTAACGAGGTTCTTCTTGATGGCGGGGACATGCTGCACGTTCTTCAGCTGCACGATCCTTCCCGAAGTAAACTTCAGATCGACCGTGCCAACACCATGAACAGAAGCACTCGCACCATTCCCCATCAATAAGGACCCGTGGCCTGTGACCTGGTAAGAAGAGAACAATGAAATGTCAGCACACACATGAACACCTGCACCTATATCCACCCACCAATCGGTAGGCTGAAACACTGAAAAACAGTAAATAAATTACCGTACCCAGA
Organism: Triticum dicoccoides; assembly: GCF_002162155.2. Classification (NCBI taxonomy): domain Eukaryota; kingdom Viridiplantae; phylum Streptophyta; class Magnoliopsida; order Poales; family Poaceae; genus Triticum; species Triticum dicoccoides. The sequence continues at coordinate 652,055,350 of NC_041386.1, read as the reverse complement.
TGCACCATTCTCATTGTTGCCCACAATCATGTTGACAGACTTGGAGTCCTGTCCTGACTTCTTAAACTTGTTTGGGCACTTGTTGGCCCAATGTTCAGTCGAACCACAAGTAAAGCAACCCTCATCCTTCTTGTTCTTCTTGAAGGTCTTCTTACCCTTCTTCTTGAAGTCGGTATTCTGTTGGACACCGTTCTTTCCCTTGAACTTGTGGGAGTTGAAGTTCCTCTGGTTCACCATGTTGGCAACAGAAGTCCCTTCGGCCCCTTTTCCGTGCGAGTCCTTTGCCCTCGAATTCTGCTCAACACTCAGATGGCCAATGACATCCTCCACAGAGAATTCACGCCTCTGATGTTTCAGAGTGGTGGCAAAGTTCCTCCAGGAATTGGGGAGCTTAGCGATTATGCAGCCCGCGACAAACTTGCCCGGTAACTCGCACTTCAGAAGCTCAAGCTCCTTAACAATGCATATTATCTCATGAGCCTGCTCCAGTACAGGACGATTCTCAACCATCTTGTAGTCGTGGAACTGCTCTATAATATACATCTCGCTCCCTGCATCGGCGGCCCCGAACTTAGATTCGAGCGCCTCCCACAAGTCCTTGGTGACATGCACATGTAAATATGCGTCGACCAGTTTATCTCCGATCACGCTAAGAACTGCTCCGAGAAACACAGTGGTTGCCTCCCTGAACGCCTTCTCCTGTTCAGGAGCAATCGTTCCCGTGGACACACCGGTGACCTAGAACACGTTCATAGCCGTGAGCCATAAAGTGGTATTTGTCTGCCAACGCTTAAAATACGTACCGGTAAACTTATCCGGTTTCAGTGCTGCGGCAAAGCCACTTGCCGAAAAATTCCTACACATAATAGGTTTTTGGATTGTTGAGTAAATAGGCAATTTCTCGATTAAATTAATCCACGAGTAAATCACTAGCATGACATTGACTAAGTTGATGACGTACTGACTTTGATCTAAACATGCACGTACTAAGAAAACAGTAGACAAATCTACACATACTGCTAGTACTGCTAATATGAAATTAATCAGGAGCGGGATAAACGAGTTATACCCTCCAGTTGGCCATGCAGAGGCCGCGGCTTTGGTGGCAGCAGCGGCGTCCTCGGCGGCCGTCTTGTCGGCTTCAGCTTTCTCGGCGGCTGCACGGTCGGGGTCGGTGGACATGGTGATGATGAAGGCGACGCAGACGTAGAGGAAGTAGACGATCGGAAGCGAGCAGTTGCGTAATCGCTGCCCAAAAACCTATTCGCCCCTCACCCCGTGCAGGAACCAGAAGGGCGTGGTTTCGGAGACCTGCTCTCCCGTCGACCGTGTACGCGGCGGACGGGATGGAGTCACCGGCGGCAGCAGCAGCAAAGGAACGACGGTGGGCGTGCGCGTGAGCAGATGTGATCTGTTCGTGGCGGCTAGGGTTAGGGGACACCGCACACTTATATAGACGCAGCCGCGTGGAGAGACGTGGGCTTGACCCACGTCCGAGTCCGTGACAGCCCACGATCTGACGTCTCGGATCGTGGCCCTGCTGTCAGAACCTCTCCGTTAGTGACTGGAAAAAATAAGCGCATAGGTGTGAGCTCGGCTCGGCTCATTCCCGCAACTCGCGTCGTGACGAGGCGAGGCGAGGCGAGGCGGGCGGCGGAGGAGGAGCGCGCGAGGGCCTCTTCTCTTCTCAAGCTCAAATATCATGTAGAAGAGCCACCCTTATAAACCACTCCAACTTTCCTTCCACTAGCATGGTGGAACTAAACTTCCCACCACCTTGTCATGCCACCTACATGGGCCCTTAGAGATCAAATCTGAAATTGTCATATGGGCTCTAGGCCCATCTCACATTTCAACAAAAGGATCATGGCGGCCCTAAAGCATCCCATCCAACAGTTGCATCTCGTTCGGGCAAAGGATTGGTTTGTAAATTAGTTGGATATTGTATTTGACATAAACTTGCTCGCTACTTTCACCAAGTATATGATGTAAGGTCAGTAGCAGGCCTTGTTCTAACACTTTGACCCAAGATCTGCCATTGTGTAAGGTGATTGGGCTCCCAAGCTCAGCAATTTGTACCTAGTACTAGGTTTTTCCTCGGTTCAGAAACTAGTGTATCAATTCCTAGGGAGCTAGAAGGTTATTGCATGAGTGATAAGTTCTACAACACAAATAAAACTTCACTTGTCCCCAACAACACTGACCAGGGTTTCAACCCCCCAACAACACTAACCAGGGTTTCAACCTAGCTAGCTTTGCTAGTTATAAATAATATTAAAATATAATGCGAGAGGTGATATTTTGCGTTTTGAATAAATAACAATTGAAAATAAAATTGTGAGTAAAAGTTGCTCGAAGTGTTTTTTTATGTTAAAAGCTGAACCTTCATATGTTCATCATGTGTAACTCTTCATAGGATAAAAAGTGCGGCAAGTAACATAGTCGTGTAACAAAAGAAAAAAATAATCATTTTTCACATTAGGTTTTGTGTAATGTGTTGATATTATATAAGAAGTATACCCGTAAATCCATAAACCGGCCGAAACTCTCCATGTATCTATAGAAGGAATGCCATGAGGTATTCATCCTCCGAATGGCAACGTCTGTTAGACACATGAGAGATAATTTGTGTTCTCAAGTATTAGCATTTAGCCTCCTGTGGTGTCTCCAATTAATTAATACAAGTTTTATACAAAAAATAAAGAACTATTTATAATATATCTTAATTTAATTGTTGTCTTAGCGAGTGTATTGCCCCCCTCCCTTATTTCGTGTGCATAAGTAACAACTTAGCAATGCCACTGAACATTGAATATAGTGTTATCTCTTATACGATTATAAGGTGCATCGTAATAAACAATTGTGTTGTGCTAAATTTAAATACTATTTTCAATTAAATTTGTTCAGTGTTACTTTTTGCGACATTATCTATTTTAGCGAGATATTTAGTCTAAATCACCTAAAAATGAAATGGAGTAAAAAATGGTATATTGCATGACTCCATGTATTAATTTTGTCATTTTCACTAGAGTTTATATGTATACTTTCGTGTATAGTGTGTTATTGTATATCTCATTATCCTTAAATATATTGTTAAGGTCCCTAAAGCATACAATCTAACAAAGTGATTTCTAGTGTGTGATTAGGCGAGACAATTTATAGAAACATCTAGAGTGTGTTTATGATGAGCTTGTCATCTAGTTGGTGGCATGCCTATTTTTTGATTATTTGTGTCGTTATATTTTTCTTACATGTTATAGTGGGATAAGTAATCAACTAGCAGGGTCACCCGCGCATTTGTGCAGCTAGATTTGTTTTGTATTTTTATAGATGCCATTTTGGATTGAGATACATTCCCTAGTGCATAAATTTGGTCATTATTGTTGTATAAATATTAGAATAGTGTAAGTTCATAAATGACATCATTATTAAGACATTGTTGCCTGCAATTTTACTTATTTATGTGTAGGTAAATAACTTTCTATAGTTTAGTTACATGTATTGTATGACGAAGTCATTACATTTTTGGTATAGTACTCTGAACATTGTTTTCAACCTGAATGTTTGTATAAAACCGTAAATGATGATATATATAGCACTACAGAAATAATTCATGATTTTTTTGCTTGACTAATCTAAATAGTTTTCATATTCTAATTGCTAATGTAGAGAAACTTGAGTGTACTCATTCTTCTCAATCTATACTTTTTTGATTGAATTTCAATATAAAATTGGACACCAAAGGGTTAAAACATAATTACTATGCTTCCTAATTATCTTAAAGGGAATTTAGAACAAATAACATAATCTAAACACTAAGTTTTCTTCCTCACCAGCTTCATCACCACTGTGATATTGCATTTATAAATATGTTCAGTATAATGTCGTACATATGAATTTCACACATGCTCATATTGCACAAATATGTGTCATGGTCTACACATCTAACATAGTGTTTTTATATGCGCGCGTGCAGCAAGAATTGCGAAAAACTGTAAGTCCATCGACACAACTTGTAAATTTTTTGATTCTGTCATTACACGGTGTTTGTGTCAATTTGTTTGCTTTGGGACAGTAAATAAATTATCACATCTTGGAATGATTTGTGCTTCAATTTCATGTTATTCTTTTCACTACACCATATTCCTTCCTTTGCCTAGTACAGTAGTACTCTAGCTGGTATATGTTATACGTGTCCTCTGTATGATATTTTAGTCCTTGTCAACATGACACATCTCACTCGCTTCTGGTCACCATGAACTCGATTCTCCTTTGATGCAAAATTGTTGAATGAGTATGATTATCTCTATTGTATTCACGTTGAACTACTTTTATACTAGAATAACCCTTTCATATTGATATGCTCATGAAGGACGTCCTTTTGGTGCTAGGGAGATGAACATTAAAATAAGAAGAATAGCAAAAAAAAAATACATAAAGAAATTTACTCGCACAAAGATGCATACGTTTTCTAGGGTTGCGCAAATTCCATCGAGTTTTGGCATCAGAGGAGCTCTGGACAAAAATCAAATCGGCGTTTTGAGAATTGTTCAATAATTAAAATTTTGAAGCAATGATTTTGTATTTGCTATCCTGAGCTCCTCCAATGTCAAATCGCATTAAATCTTTGATGTTAATTTTTTTGCTATTTTGTTTTATCTTAATGTTCACCCGGGAGCATCTATCCTCGTGATCAACTATAGATTAATGTATCTCATGCACATTTCTTATTTTGCCAATGGAAGAAGCAATACATGTATATCGCTATCTTCATATTATCTTCTTATGTAGTGTCTGCAAAGTAAGAAGTAAAACATTGCTACCTACTTTTGTTTCTTACTTTGAATTTTTTTAATAGAAAATATATCTAGCTATGGTCACGCTGTAAGATTTCTTATCACGTTGGACGTTATAGCTACAATCATAATGATAAAATATTGCTATCTCTTTTATATTTCCTGTGATTTTTATAGAGAAAATTGTTATAGTTTTTCACACAACAATAATTTCCGATGAACCATATATCTAAAAAATGTTAGTCCAAACAAAATTTCATTATGTAAGATAATTTTTTACCACTTTTTATTTCTTATATTAAATTAAGTTCTAGGTTTTATCCGGCCATTAAGAATTGTTCGATGTAGCCATGACCATCATTCTAAAGTTAATGCTAACTAGAAAATCATCAACACGTCTATTAGTTTGAGATGGTTAAGACCTAACATCCTCTCAGTCCCTATCATGATAGCTTGTGAATTCATGGTGATACAGCCGGAGGCATGTGCCATGACTTACTACAATATATTTGTATCTTCAGCCACTTAATGATAGAAAAAAACGTATTTCCCTTGCATTTTAGTTGATTTCTATCTTACATATTTTAATATGTTCTTATAAATAGATTATATAATATTAGACTTCGTATTGTAGCCTTATTGTGTAATCCATACCATATTGGTATAAAACTTGTATGACATCATTATATATATATATATATATATATATATATCACGGGATCAGAATAATATTCTGATATTCTGATCACAACATAAACTTCCCGAGTAACGCGCCTGACTTTCTCTGAGTACTAGGTTGAACTTCAACTAAAATGTGTCCAAATGGGGCTTGCGATAAACCGTTGGAAAGCTATGGACACCAATATTATGACCCAAGTTAAATTTTTGGCAAAATGTAAACGGTTTAAGAGCAGTTTTAAAACCGCTTTTCCTTCAAACAAAAAACGTGAATCGTATTTTCGATCGCATTTCTAAACCGTTTATCGGAATGAGGTAAATAATATGGTGTTGGAAAGCTGCTGCAAAACCGCTCCTTCACATGTTTAAAGTTTTCTCTAATTAACTATGGATAAAAAGTAATTTTGAAAATCATAAAATTTCACAAACCGAATAGCCGAGTTCGTATTTTCAATGTAATTTGTAAACGGCTAATCCATTTGAGGCAAATGATATGGCGTTGGAAAGCTTGTGAAAATGTGCTACTTTTTCATGTTAAAAGTTTTTTAAATTTTGAACGGTTTAAAAGTAATTAAGAAAACAGTACAAGTTCCATCGAGTTTGTATATTCGAGCTAATTTTTTAACCGTACGCCCGAATGCAACAAATGATACGGTGTTGGAAAGCTTGAAAAAATGCGAAACCTTTTTGTATATACAGTTTCTCCAAATTCATTACGGTTTTAAGTCAAATTTAAAAATTCCTAAAAATGTATTTTTGGCATAATTTCTACATACTTTATCAGAATGGGGAAAATAATATACCGCTGAAAAGCTATGGAAAATGCGAAACTTTTTCATGTTGATGGTTTTCTCTAATTCCTAGTTGTTTTCAAGTAACTGGGAAAATGATGAGATCATTTATTCTGCCTTTATCGCGAAACTAATTCTTCGAAAATGCACCGCGTGAAGAACCTAAACTTCTCGGCACGTGTACTTGAACTTCACTCTGTTTTTCACGTGCTTTTTTAGCTTGTATATCTCTATCCACTGCTCCTAGCTCTCCATCCACTCACCCGAATTGAGCAAGTGATATACCGATGGAAAGCTGCTATAAACACGCAACTTTCCCGTGTTGATCATTTTTTCATACTCGCAACGGTTTTAAAAGTTTTTGATCTGAAATTCATTCAGTGTAGTAGTTGAACTTCATGTTGTTTTCACGTTGAACTTCTGTGACGTATTTTTGTTTGTAATTTTCTCATCCATTCGTTAGTGTTACACAAATGATATTCCTTTTGTACAAACCTCTATCACAATATATTTTTTAACTTTTTTCGACCAAGGACTTGCACTTACACAAATAACATTCCTGCCGTTTTGAAGTAAATTAGAAAATGGCGAGATCATGATTTCTGCCTTCATCGCAAATGGAAACGCACTGCGTGAAGTAGTTGAACTTCTCGGTCATGTCTGTTTGAACCTCACTCTGTTTTTGACGTGTTGTTTTTTGCACTGCATGAAGTAGTTGAACTTCTGGGGCATGTCTGTTTGAACTTCACTCTGTTAGACTTTATTGTATTTTTCTTATATGAAATACACACCATCTAGTACGTGAACTTCTGGTTGTTATCACTTTGAACTTCTCTCTGCTTTGAGAGAATTGTTTTAAAACACAAAAAACAACATATTTTTTTATGTATTTTGGACATCTAAATACACGGTGAATCTCTCTCACAAGAATTTTTTAAACTTTTTCTCGCCGAGCACTTGAACTTCTAGCAACCTTTTTTTGTTTATGAGCCGTTTTTAAAAGTGCAAAAAATGGCGTTGTGTTTTTTATTTCTTGAACAGGTAAATCCTAGGTTTTAATAAACTCCGAACTTCTTTGTTATATCAATATGAACTTCACCTTTTTATATTTTGAGTAAAGAATTGTATTCGATTTTTATACAGAAAAAACGGAACATGAAAATACAAGGTGAACCTCTTTCGCAAGAATTTTTGAACTTCTCCGGACAGAGCACTTGAACTTCTTGCAACAAACCTTTTAAGCTTTTATTTTTCTATACTTTTATTTTCACCTGAAATGCATTCCTTGCAATACTTGAACTTCTCGATGTTTTCACCTTGAACTTTTGTCACATTTTTGTGTATATGTCGAATTATATGCAATTGAATGTTGGACGTCATTTTTTGCCATTTTGAAACATGTAATTAAAATTTGGACTTCTTTGTCTTTATTTCTATTAGTAACAGAAAATTCCAAGTTCGGGAATAAAAAACCTAGTTTTTTAATAAGTATCTAGCCATTTCGTTTTTTAGATTTAAATTTCTAGAGATTTTTTAGCGGAGAAAATCCTTTTTTAATAAATGTGTGTTGAGATGCTTTTTTTTCAGTTTGTCCTTCTTGGGATTGTAATAAATGTTGAACTTCTCCGTTATTTCAATTTGAACCTCTAGGTTTTTCTAGAAACAGCGAAAATCCACTTTTTCTATAAATTTTTGAAATCCCCTATTTTTATTAGTTTGAACTTGTTGGTTTTTTATTTATCAATGGAGAGAAATTCTAGTGTTGGAATAAACATCGAACTGCCATGTGTATTTAAATTTGAACTTCGAAGTTCTTTTAAGAAACAAAGAAAATCCATTATCATTTTTGAACGATAATCCATAGATACACAAAATCCCAATAAAATAAGTTGCTTCAACAAATGAAAACCAACTCATAATTTTTAGTTCATAGAATAAATACATTCTCACATGAACATATAATCGATTCATGGTTCCCATTTTTCAGCGCCATTCTTTCTTGTACAATTTCAGAACATTTTGTTGGGGAAATATAGTAATTAGCGCCACACAACATCCCCTTGAACCCCTATCATATATATATCTGAACTTCACCCATGTTTCATGTTTTTGTGCTTTGTGTTCTTTGACACACAACACCAAAAAAAACTTTTCACTGTGACATATTGCTGCAAAATTCATTCAACAGTCATCATGCATTACAAATTCTAGAGAAATCACAGAATGTAAAGAAACAACTTGGAGTAAAATGTTCATACACACAAAAACGCATCGATGCATTTGAGAGTACAAAAAAGTTCCCTGTGCCGGCCCTGTTCTTGGGCGGCAACCTTCTTCCAGCGCCACCGTGAGGCTACCTCCTCCCTGGTCCCGAGATCCATGCCTGTCTCCACCACTCTGGCAGATATTTCTGACCTCTAGTCTATCTCGCGGTGGCGGGAGATGCTCTTCTTCCACGGGCAACGATGGCGACTGGACATGGTTGGATGCAGCAGTGCAGAAGAAGCACAGATGCAGCAGCGGGTGTTGGAGGTCGTGGGGGCGCGTCGCCGGCGACATCTAGCTGTGTAGGGAAGAAGGTCATGGTGGCAGTTGGAGGAAGGTCGCGACGATAGGTGGAGCAAGTTCGTGCTCATGGAGGCAGCCCGATC
>NC_041386.1:651995225-652045914 GCF_002162155.2 Triticum dicoccoides | reverse complement strand
GATGAGGTGGGTCGTGGCAATTGGTTGGGGTCAACGGTGGCTAGGGGTGGACATTTTTTTGTTCTGTAGCAGCTCGGGAGTTCGGGAGAACCTAATCGGGCCCTATATACGCCTGACGTGATCCAAATAGTTATTATGATCCTATGATCAGAATAGTGCAACATATCTCGTGAATCCGGGCTATTTCCTGTGTCCGTGTATCCCTTCTTTCTCAGCCCCACGATCTTAATCCTGAGAATTAGCAGCTTAGTGGTAATTTTACACTAATACGCCCACCCTCCAACTAAAACCTGCAATTTAATTTTGCAAGGATACCCTGACCGCGCGTGTGCCTCGTGCGCCGCCGCCGTCAAACGCCAGGCGTCTCTGATTTCCGTTGAGTTGATCCCGACGTCCACCGGCAGGAAGCCCATACAGGTAGCATCCCTATCATGTATATGCTCCATTGCTTCCACGGTTGATACGAACCTGACAAGAACCGGCAAGCCATCCATGCATGTATTTCTCCGATCTAGACCCATCTCCTTTATAAGACTATAACAAGTGATACTTTGGTGCAGTGGCGACTACAGATGAACAACTAGCAGGTAGTACCACTTGCAATCAGAGACACGAGGGCACCAAAAGTTTGAGGTAAAAACAAATTCGATCCTTGTGTATACATCCGTAAGTGTAGTTTGAAGGCTAATATTATAATCCTGTGTGTAGCAGTATGGATCCTATGAATAACGTTAAAATGCATACGAGCCAGGGAGGATTTAGTACGCCCAAAAAGAACACAGACATACCTCTCTTCGTAAGTCCACTTTGCACTAAGAACAGAAACTAGGCATGAAGATGCTTATTTTGGTTTATTCTTGATATTGCAGTCTTCGTTTTTTATACCTGAATGTGATGAGCATCTGAAGCCTAAAGTGGGTATGACATTTGAAGGACTCGAGCCCGTGGAGAAGTTCTACAAGGAATATGCGCATCAATCAGGTTTTGGTGTTCGCATTGGACAACAAAAAAAGAATGAGAATAAGGTGGTCCGTACTAAGCGTTTCATGTGTAATAGGGAAGGATTCAAGGCAAAAGATAGTAAAGAGACTAATGACCCCTTGAAGAAAAGGCGTAAGCAGACAGATACGCGATGCGGTTGTGATGCCCATATCTTTGTTAGACTTTGTGGGGAGAACACCTACAAGATAGACTGACTGATTGAGCACCATGTTCGTGGTCTTGTATCGCCTAATAAGTGTCATTTGATCAGATCAAATCGTAGAGTTAGTGAGAGGGCAAAAAATACTTTATACACATGTCATAAGGCAAGTATTGGAACGTCGCAGGCATACAGGCTCCTGCAAGTTAGTGAGGGTGGAATTCTGAATGCTGGGTGCACAAAGAGGGACTTGCAGAATTACTACCGCGGACTCAGGTATAAAATCAGAGATGCAGATTGTCGGGTGGTAGGTGCGACATATGCCAACGGATGGCTTATCATTGTGGGAGCCAATAAGACATCGCCGGTGCCTGGAAACGGGATAAGGCGAAGACATGCACGTCGGCGGATCTTACCCAGGTTGGGGGCTCTCCGTGGAGATAATATCCCTACTCCTGCTCTGTGGGGTCTCCGCATGATCACTAGATCGATAAGAAGCTACAAGAGGCTCCTTGAGCTGTTCGGTGGGAGGAGGAAGAAGGGCAAGGCTAGCTCTCTTCTCTCCCTATGGTAGTGTCTAAAACTCTCTCGGATCAACCCTTTGCATGGGTGTCCCGGGGGTTTATATAGGCCTACCCCCAGGGGGTACAATGGTAATCCGACCTGGGCGTGGGCCCATGCCGTTAGTGTCTACGTCCGCCGACTTCTAGGGCCCGCCGACTGGTGGGTCCCACCGGCTGCCGGCCCATTGGTTGACAGGACGGCCCCACCACTTGGGGGGTCTTGTCGGGGGTTGGTTACTGTCGCCTCGCCTCTGATGACGAGGGCTTTGTCGAGGTAAGCATGGCTATAATGCCGCCGCCTTGCGGGCGCTCACTGTAGCCTTACCTCGTCTTGTCTTCTTAATGGTGCGTGCGCCCCGGGGAGGGGAGCAAGCCGACTGCAGGAAGCCGGCCTGGCCTTAGGCCGGCTAGGGGAGGCCAGGCCGCCTTCGGATGTCTCTCTGATCGAAGGGGCCCGCCGCTTCTGGGCCGTACCAGCGACCCGTCGTGGATGGCGTCATGATTCGCATGGCAGCAGTGCCTCGCCGGACAGGAGATGTCCGCCCTGTACGGCGTACTGTAGCCATGCTTGCTTCGAGATTCGGGGGTGGCAGGGTCCACTGTAGCCATGCCCCGTCTCGTCACTGTTATGGGGGGTTGACTATAGGGTGCGGCCCATGGCCGCGTGCCATGGGCCGGCTTTCTCGGAGCCGGTCCTTCAGGGGCCGGCTTTCTTGGAGCCGGTCCTTCATGAGCCAGATTTCTTGAAGCCGGTCCTTCATGGGCCGGCTTTCTTGGAGTCGGCCCTGTTGTGGCGTCCCCCGAAGATTGTTTACGGCCGGGCCGCCTTCCGCTAGTCGGCCTAAGCGATAGCCGGCCAGAAGAAGGCGGCCCCGTGTCTTGGGTGCATCAAGGCTCCGTCGGCCCATTGTTTTTTCTGAGGGCCAAAGGGAGACGGTTAGGCTACCCGTGGCCATTTACTCCGACAGTAGTCCCCGAAGCTGGTCGGGCTTCGCGGCTAAAGGGGGGAAACGAGAAACTCGGCCAGCTTCCTATCCCGAAGAGCCGGCAGCTAGGAGCTAGCCTCCCTTGCGCGTGCCTTCTCGGCGAAGCCTTCCCAAATTCCAAAGGCGCGAAAACAGCTGGTGCGCCAGCCAAGCGCCGGGTTGACCGCCCGCCACCCGCGCGCCGCGTGGCTCCCTTCGGCTGGGAGGGCCTGCCAGCCCACGCGTGCAACGGGACGCTGCTGCAGGCCAGGGCCCACCACTTCCGCGCCTCGTCCCGTGCGCGGATCTTTTGTGGCCCGAAACCGACCACACGTCTTTCGGCGGCGGTTCCCACTCGCCATCAAGGCGCGATAATCGCGGGTCATGGGGGAGTGGGCGCAGTTAATCCCACGCCCCCCCGCGCCTCGCCTCCTCGGCTTCGCCGCGCGAGGCTATAAGTAGGGGCGGGTAGGGGGAGCAGCAGTTGTTCGCGCGCTCGCCCTCGCCCTTCCTCCTCCCTTTTCTTCCTCGCCGCGGTAGCCCTTTGCTGTGCTCCCGATCTGCCATTCTTTTCTTCTTCCCAGCGTGCGGCAGGCCTTCTACCTCCGCGCCGAGCGCTCTCCGCCGCCACGCTTGCCGTCATGGCTCCGACGTCGAGCTCTTGGGACGGCTCCACCGTCCGCGACGACCACATCGATTTCCTCCGCAAGATGTGGCGGCTGCCCGGCGAGCATCTTGTGCGAGTCCGTCTTGCGCTAGCGAGGGAGGTTTCGTCGACGCCGGAGGAAGGCGAGCGAGTAATCTTCTACTCGCACTGCATGCGCAGCGTCGGCCTCCCTGCGAGCGGCTTCTTCCGCGCATTTCTCGATTTCTACCAGCTTCAGCCGCACCACCTCACCCCAACACGGTGGTGCTATTGTCAGCCTTCGTCTCGTTGTGTGAGGGTTTCCTCGGCGTCGTCCCCACCATCGAGCTCTGGGGGGAGTTTTCCAATCCAAGCTCGGCACAGTCATCACGGGCGTGCCGGCTCCATGCGGCGCCTTCATCGCCATAAGGAGGTCCACCGCCGACAACCCCTTCCCTCCTATCGCGCTGATCCAGTCGATGAAGCTCTGGCAACGTTCTTACTTTTATGTGAAGAACGTTGCCCCGAACGACGATTATGTCAATTTGCCGGCTTACGTGGCCGGCCCACCGGCTGCGAGGCCGGCTTCATGGCCCTGCTCCAACTGATAGGCTTCTCAAACCAGTGCATGAACTCTGGAGTACTTCATGCTACTGCATTCACCTCTTGCTGCTGCTGCCGCCTGCTGCGTCGATCGTCAGCCACACTGGTGAACACCACGTAGGCTCCGTGCTCTTCTGGGTACTCGTCTTGTACTGCGCCGACTGGCCTGACAGCCGGCTGCTGGGGTGGCGATGGAGGCGGTGGCCCAGCAGGCGGGGGAGGCAGGAGGCCGTCTCCCTTGGCGATTCTGGTGAGCCAGTGGAATTTCCGGGTGGTGTGGTTCGACGGCTTCGCGCCGCTGTGGAACTTGCAGGGGCCATCTAGAGTCTGCTCGTAGGAGAAAGTCGGCTGCCAAGCCGGCCTGCCGCCCTTCTGCTTCTTCGGAGCCGGCTGTCCCTCAGGCTGCTCTTCTTCGATCGTGGCCACCTGCCGACTGCTGGAAGCCGTCTGAGGGGCTTTGCGCTTGTGATCGTTTTGATACGGGCGCCGGCTTGATTCTCCAGCCGGCGTCTTGGGAGCCGGCGTCAGCACTTTTCCGGAGGCGTCTACCCGGAGCTCGGTCTTCATTGAGGAGTCGGCCGTGGCATACTTGTCCGCGATGACCAGTAGCTCATCAAGGGTTACCGGTCGTCGCAGAGGAGTCGGTGCTTGAGGAAAGTGCCTTCGTGGCACCCGGCGGTGAAGTACTCTATGGCCTGGACCTCGTGCACTCCTTCGCAGGAGTTGCGGATCTCGGCCCAACGCGTGAGGTAGTCGCGGGTCGGTTCGCTGGGCCCTTGTACGCACAAGGAGAGCTGTCCGGGCTTGGGAGCCCGCTTGTATGTGCTGGTGAAGTTGCGTATGAAGGCTTCGGTGAAGTCTAGCTAGCTGTTGATGTTGTAAGGCTTGAGGCTGTTGGGCCAGGTGCGCGCCGTGCCTTGGAGCATCAGGGGGACATATTTCACGGCAACGCGCCGATTGCCATTCGCTATGCGAACGGCGGTGGAGTGGTCGATCAACCAGTCTTCCAGATTCACGGAGCCGTTGTACTTGGGCGTGTCTCTTGGGAGCGAGAACCCTTTGGGAAAGGGCTCGTCGCGGATGCGGGGGCCGAAACACGGCGGGCCGACATCATCTTCTTCTTCCAGGGCCAGGGATCGCGCTAGGCGGTCGATCCGATGGCGGGCATCATTCTCGCCGACTCCTTCGTGGCGACCAAGTCGGCCGCTGAGAGTCGGATGCTCGACAGGCGGCGGGGTAGGATGTCTTTCCCCACGAGGCGGAGGAGGCGGCAGGTCGCCTCGTAGCTCCACTCCTCGGGGGTGGCCTTCTGCGTCGCGCTCGATGGTAATAGGAGTCCGGCTGCGGCTAGCAGCCGACTCCTTCTCTCGTCTCGTACGGGCGCCACCCGCAGTCGGCATACGCGACGTCGTGCCGTGCTCTCGGCGAGGGGGGCCTCCAGCTCGGACGTCGGCTTCATGCCGGGTTGCGGCCGCATCGATCAGCTGCTGGATGCGTCTGGTCATGTAGGGGAGCTCGTCGGCCCCCAGTCCGTTTAGCTCATCAACGATCGACTGGGCGGTGCGTAGGTTCTCGAGGGGCGTGGCGTAGACCGGGCAGTCCGCTTCCAGCATGCTGGCGATGGCCGCGCGGCGTTTCTTGACGATGCCGACTCGGCTTGGCCCTTCTGGAGGCGGCGTGCCGAAGGCGACGCGGTCGACTTCACGCTAGTGGGCCTCCGTGAGGCGTCTCATGATGGCAATCTTCTGGCCCTCCGCAAGGAGGGCAAGGCAGCGTGCCTCCAGCGCCTCAGCGTCAGCGTCCGCCGGGATGGGGGCGGACAGATCATGCAAAGTGGCCTGTAGGGCGTCGCGGGCGTTCTCGTCGGAGGCGGCGCGATGGCTGATGACGAACACTTCGGTGACGGTGCTGCTGCCACTGTCGGCTCGTGGGAGAGGATCGTCGAAGACGATCACGTCGGAGGGGAAGGCGTCGAGCGACGCTGTGTCAGAATCGACAAGCATCAGGTCGGTGGAGCCGACCGACTCCAAGTCCGCGGTAGGCTCGCCGGAGACGTGGAGTTGGTTAAGGAGGCTGACGAGGCGCCTCTCGGGGCAGCCTGTGCCCGCATCGGATGTGTGCTCGTCGGAGATGCGAGCCTCACCAAGAAGATCGGCAAGGCAGCTCGCTGCGCAGGCGTCGTCGATGCTTTGCAGCGCGTCGGGGCAAGTGCCATCGGGCGTGCCGGGCTGGCTACGCTCGCTGGGGAAGAAGAGGGTTCCCGTCCAGAGCGGGTCTCCGGACGATGGTGCACCAAGCCCCACGGTGGGCGCCAAATGTCGGGGGTTGGGTGCGACATATGCCAAGGGATGGCTTATCATGGTGGGGGCGAGTAGAACGTCGCCGGTGCCTGAAAATGGGATGAGGCGAAGGCATGCACGCCGGCGAATCTTACCCAGCTTCAGGGCTCTCCGTGGAGATAACACCCCTACTGCTGTTGTGCGGGGTGTCCGCATGATCACTATGGCAAAGTGAGTACAAGGTTGCTCCTTGAGCTGTTTCCTGGAGGTATGAGAAGGCAAGGCTAGCTCCCTCCTTCCTATATGATCTCGTCTAGTGCTAAAGAAGCGATCCCCCTTGCATGGGTGCCCCGGGGGGCTTATATAGGCCCGTCCCCCAGGGATACAATGATAATCCAGCTGGGCGCGGGTCCCAGCCGTCTGTCTCTCAGGCCGCCGTCTTCTCCGCCGACTGCTGGGGCCCGCCGACAGGCCTGGTACTGTAGCCGTGCTTCTAATGACGCTGGCTTGGTCATGGGGTCGTGGCAACAGTGCCGCCGCCTGACGGACGATCATTGTTGCCATCCCCCATCTTGTCTGGTTAATGGCGTGTGGGGCTCGTTGGAGGGGCTGGCCGACTCCCGGGGGCCGACTCCCAACGGGTATGTCTTGTGGCGCTCTTGCCGTCTTCTGTACCCCCACTGACGGGTGGGACCCGCCGTCTCTGGGCCGTACAGGCAGGCCGTCGTGGGCACAGTGCGCCGCCCACGGGGGCTGAGGTCAGGGCAGGCATGGCAATAGTGCCGCGCCGGATGGAGATTTCCATCGATACGGCGCACTGTAGCCATGTCGGCCCTTCATAAGCGGGAGGGGGATGGGCCACGCGGTGACCGTACCCCGTCCCGTCCATCGTGGCGAAGGCAGGAGGTGGTCGGAGTCGCGGGCCGACTCCCCATAGCCGGCTTCTCTGGAAGTCGCCAATAGGAGTCGGCCTATCTCGAAGTCGTCCCTGGGACTCGGCCGTGAGGGACAGTCGGCGGCCTTGCCGCCGACTCCCAAAAGGCGACTCCTTATCGCGGGGTCTTGAGGGGCGCAGTCCGCCCCGATGTTTTGAAAGGTTCAGGGGCTCGGGTTAGCCTACCCGTGGCCCATTACTCCGACATCTCATCTGAACAAGCCATTGCCATTCATTATGCTGTAAATATTCAACAGTTTACTGATACAAGCACTTGCATTAGTAATGTGCATGTCCCTCGACCGAGTACAACAACTCAGTATTTGCACTAGTACATCTGCTACAGCATACACCCTACTTTCTGTAGTTATCGTCTACAGCTTCCCTGAAGGAATCATAGCGGCCGGGGAAGGCCATCCAGGGGATAGCGTCTCATCAGAGATGCTTCGTCACCAACGCGGAACAACGCCGGTTCGTGATGACTTCGCCGTCGAGACGGCCGTCCGGGCCATCGTCGACGTCGCTGGTGGCCGTGGGGTTTCCATCGTCGTCGCCACTTGCTTCCATCGCCAGAGGACTTATAGGGAATCGACCGGGCCGTGGTTGCCGGCTTGCCGCTGTAGGAGGCCTTCCGATTGGAATTTGATTTTGGAGGAGATGCGGCTGATTGGGCAAAGAGGATTTTGAGGCGCACAACTAGGCATTGGGTTGGGGATCTTGTGTCAGATGCTTAAGGGGCTCTTTTGCGAATAACAATGGTTTTAAGTTAGAAAGCGGGCGGGTAAATGTAAAAGGACGCTTGGCTGCATGTGAGGTGCGGGATTAAGATCGTGGGGCTGAGAAAGAAGGGATACACGGACAAAGGAAATAGCCTGGATTCACGAGATATGTTGCCCATAACCAATATAGGAATGCGGTGACCATAAAGATCAATTCATACACTTCAATTCCCATTGTAGAAATGAATGAATGGAATTGATACTTCTGTTTCTGCGTACAAATGACTAAATCAATTAGCATGTCCCATTCAATGATTCACCTGACCTTGACTCTCAATTGCATGAGGATCTTGCTGAACGTCTTGGTCGTCATTGGCTGCCGCACTATCCAGCCACCGCTGGCAGTTGCCGTCGCCGCTCCGTTATCAGCAACCACTTTCTCTGTGTTGTCCTCGTGCATGACCTGCCATTCCCCTTCAGAACCACAGCAGGACGAGCAGTTGTCGTGGAAGGTGCGGTCCTCTACACAAGGTGGCTTCGCCGTCATTGGTGCTGGGGCTGTGTGCTGGCGGGGAGGCTGGACTCCAGCATGAGCACGACAGCGCACTGCCATAGCACCTCGAGGTTCATATGCGCATCATCGAGGTTCATATGCGCATCATCGAAGCTGCACTGCATCTGCTTCGCGATGTCGAAGTAGGCCGCTAGGATGGCCATCTTGAGGTCCCCTGCACAGTAGCCAAACCCCCTGAGCCAGCATGTTGATGGAGTCTACGACAGCCGATGCGCAACAACGAAGGCCTTCCGGATGCGCATGCAGTTGAAGCGCCGGATGTTGTGGCCCACCCAGTCGCGAAGGACGGACCGGCGTGGAACGCGGCCGAGAGGTCGGAACTCGGAAGAGGAGAAGCGCTTGAAGAAGGTGGAGAGGTCGCCCGGGCGGATTGAGGTCTCGTAGCGAGGGGAGAGAGGATTAGGCCTGGCGGCTGGGAGGAAAAGAGAAGGGAGGAGATGGGATCGAGCCAACAGCCAAGCGAGGTAGATGGAAATATCTTGACGGGATCTGATTTCCTGGCGGAAAACAGGCGTGGGTGTGGGACGAGAGGCTGACGGGACAGAGGGGGGTTGGACGAAGGGTTTGACGATGTAAGAGGGGAAACCAAACCTTCTGTTTCTATATAGGATAAATTTTATCTACAAGTAGTGGTAGTTACCACCATCTTCTTTGGCCTCCACGTGTCCCTGTTCCTAGCAGCGAGGCAACCGAGTGCGCTGGGTAGCGAACGTGGGCAGAATCCTCTAACCCGCTAGCAGCTTTAGGCAATTAGGCGGTGGAGAAAATAATATTTTTTTTTGAATAATGAAATCCCTGGTTTATAGGTGGGATAGTACGTCCAAGTTTTCAACTGTTTCTTTTATTCTTAGCTGAATGGATAAGGACGTGGGCGTGACTCTATTGGTTGGCACCGGATAAGGAAGTATGGTTACCTTTTTTTAATCCAACAGTACATATTCTTAGAACTTGTAATCCACGTATATAGGTTAACAGTTCTAGCACTTGCATTCGTTGTATTTCATGCTAATATACATTCAAGTAGTTCTCCAGTTTTTCTTTATTAAATTAGAATATATGTGAAGGCTATGCGCATCTAGACGTTAGCCTGCATGTCCAGGCCGTTCAAAAAAAAGTAGTATGTGCACCCAAAAAATGAAGTATATGGTATGAAGTATTTTTTTTGTTGCGAGTATGAAGTATTCACTTTTTCTATAAAATGTACGGAATATATAGTCAGAAGTATATAGTTTTTCCAAAAGAGAGTATGGAGTTTATAGTGTGAAACTATGTACTATATGATATGTAGTACACTTTTTTCCGGCAAAAAAGCATGTATATCATATAGTACATAGTTTGAAGTATATTACTATTGGAGTATGTAGTTCAGAGAATAGTATATGTATGTTATTTGAAAATAGTATATTCACGAGTATGGAGTATGCATATATCTCTCGCTTGGTTAAGGTGCATGTTGTATACTTCTTAATTGTAGTACTAGTATGGAGTATGGAGTATCCCAAAAAAGGTGTATGAAGAATGGAGTATGTCGAAATAAGGAGTATATTGTCCAAAATAAGGAGTTGAGTATGTAGTATGGAGTATCTCCAAAAAGGTGTATGAAGAATGGAGTATGTCTGAATAATAAGTATCTTCCCACAAAAAAAAATAGTTATACTCCAAGATAAGAGGAGTATTTACAGAAAAAGGAATCATACATCTTCATACTGATCGAATATACTATAGTATGCATGTGTTTGTTCTATTCCTTTTTCACCTAAAGGTATGAGATTGTAAAATAAAAAATCTGTTGCCATACTACATCTTCAAACAACTGTATGTACTGGGTAGAACATGACTGAGCTAGATGAGAGAATACGGGAACATAACTCTAACAGATAGTTTCTTGGACTGGTGGTGATGCATGCACATATACGTATACTGATCTATAATTTGAGAACCGAATTGGGATTCACTATACTGTTGGAACGTAATAATAGCTGGGTTGGGCACGTTCCAGATCATATTGGATTGATGTAGCATCCAGTGATGAGATCTTCAAGGGCGGCGGCGGGGAAGCGCGCAAGTCAATGGCAGCTGGTTGAGCGTGGCGTACGTTTAGTCTTATTGTACCACACACCATCGGACGAAGCCGTTGAGCAAACAGGAGCGGGCAGCTGTGTCGTCGTCGGTGACGGCTACATGCTGGTGACGCCATGACGCGAGGAATCTTCCTCTGGTTGTGCACCTGGCGGCTTGCGGCTGCCTTCTCGTCGCTCCTCGTCGTCACATCATCTGGATCTTCATAATCATGCTGTTCACTCATGCAAGAACTGCAGCAGGGGTTGACGCCTGCGAAGGCAGTCGGTCATAGGTGCATCTTTGCTATGCTGTTGGTCAACAATGAATTCATATTAGATAAGAAAACAAATCAGGAAGAGTATAAAAGATTTTGTTTGCCGGATGAATACGCAACATGCATCCATGATCCTAATCCCAATCGGCTGCAATTGCTGGCAGTCGCCGTTATTTCACTGCGTCGCCGGTGGCAGAAGAATACTCTCGACGACGCCGAACCGCCGTCTCCAGCCGGTGATGGAAGTGTCGCCTAGGCAGAACGCTAGATAGAGAAAAAATATGTTTGCTCTTGGTAACAAGAATATACAAACAATTCTATTTTTACGTAGAGAAAAATGCTAGGTTGGTTAGTAGGTGGATAAGGATGCCAGACGAATAAATAGGAGTGCATTCAAACTTTTGGATAGGCTCACGACCAAACGGACCTGTTAACCACCAAATAAACTAATGAAAATAATTAATATCAATTCTAAACGGGTCGGGTGGAACCTCATCTAGGCACGTCAAATCAACGGTGGATTCTTAGGTGGTAACTACCACTAGGTGGTAGAATTTATTTTCCCTATATATGTGTGTGTGTGTGTGTGTGTGTGTGTGTGTGTGTGTGTGTGTGATAGGCCACCCCATAGAGGGTTGAGCCAGTTCCCCCAAAACCTACGTTTTACATGGTATCGAGTCTAACCTAGGTCCTCTACTCCACCCGCCGCCGCCGCACCACCAAAACCCTAAACCCTAGGGCTGCTGCCGCCGGCGCCATGACCGCTTCCGCTTCGGGCGCCGCCAGCTCCGGGTCAATCCCCGCGTCGCTTGCCGCCCTCCTCAACCTCCCACCTCGCCCCCTGGCTCCGTCGGTGCCTCAGTTCTTCGGCACCACCGCGCGCCATCAGCTTCATGTTTTCAGCGCCGATCTCGCCGTCACCGCCCGCGATGGCCTCAGCACCAGTCGTGCCGCCGCCGCCCGCAATGGCCCCCTCTGTATCCTCCTCGACACTCGCCATCATCCCGGCGACCACGGGGAGGCGCTGCCCGTGGAGCCACCCGCGGCCTCGCTCACGGCACCACCCGTGGCCGTGAGCCCGATCGTTCCCGCGCCGCCACACGCGACATCGGTCGCGGCTGTAGTTCCTACCGTGGCTCCGCCGACCGCCGCCCCTGCTGCTGGCGTCATCACACCCGCCGGGCCGTTAGACTTCGACAACTTGATCGCCATCAGACTCACGTCGGACAACTACCTGTTCTGGCGCACCAAGGTCCTATCGCTGCTCTGCAGCCGGTCTCTCCTAGGGTTTGTGGACGGTTCGCTACCATGTCCTCCGCAGGTCATCCCTACTGTACACGGCTCAACCATTAACCTGGAACACCGTATCTGGGTGCAGCATGACTAGGCGATCCTCTCTGTCATCCAGGGCTCCCTCGGCGACGGGGTCGCAGGTCTCTGTCTCTTCGCCGCCACCTCCATGGAAGCTTTGATGACCCCAGAGCACGCCTTTGCCCAGGTCTCTACCCCCCGCTCGATTGCCCTTCGCAGCGAGCTCACCGACATTAAGAAGCTGGACTCCTCCGCCACGACCTACTTCAACCAGATGAAGGTGCTGGCGGACACACTCACCTCTATCGGTCGGCCGCTCAGCGATGAGGAGTTTGATGGCTTTGTCATCAAAGGCCTTGACGCCAACTACGACAATCTCGCCAAGGCTATTCACAACGCCAAGCCAGCGACGCCCCCGCACGAGCTCTACTTACGACTTCTCTTCACCGAGTAGCGCGTTGAGGCTCGTCGCTCCTCCGCCGCCATCAGATCACATTCGGCGGCCTTCTAGGCTTCTCGCGGCCAGTGGCCCCCTGCCCCGTCATCTGGCAAGCCCGCCCCGCCCCCTGCATCGACCTTTGGTGTGGGCCCTAACACTCGGGTGGTATGCCAGCTATGTGGTCGTGAACACCATGTCACCTCCAAGTGTCACCGCCGCTTTCCGAGGAGCTTCCTTGGCATCGGCAACGACGGCAAGGGCAACGAGCGCCAATTTGTGATGGCAGACTTTGGTCCCCCCACCGCCGGCCCAGCTGCCCACATCGCTGCCAAGGGCAAGGACCCGCGCGTCGACCAGGGGTACACACCGTCCTATCCTATTGATCTAGCCTGGTACATGGACACCAGCGCCACAGGTCACATGACGAACGAGCTCAACAAACTCTCCACCTACCAAACCTACTACGGGCATGATCAGGTTCACACCACCAATAGTGTAGGTATGCCCATCTCTCACATTGGCCAAGCATCTCTTTTAACTAGTCATCCCTCTAGGAAGCTCCATCTTCGTAATGTTTTGCGGGTTCCCTCAGCGACTCGTAATCTTTTATCTGTCTCTAATCTCACCCTTGATAATCATGAATTTCACCCTTTTAATCTTTTTGTTAAGGACCGGGCAACCCGGGACGTTCTGCTTAGTGGCCGCTTGAGCCAAGTCTTGTACCGTTTAGAGGATCCATCCGCCCCGTGCGTCTTTAGCGGTGTTCGTGTGTCACCTTCCCAGTGGCACTCTCGCTTTGGTCATCCTGCCACACCCATCGTTCGCCACATACTCCACCGCCATGAGCTGCCATTAGAGTCTAGCAATAAAGAGATGTCCGTGTGTGATGCATGTCAACAAGGCAAAAGTCATCAGCTACCTTTTATTTCATCTACTAGAGAAGTAAAGAGCCCTCTTGAAATTGTGTTTTCTGATGTGTGGGGTCTAGCACAAACATTTGTTAGAGGTCACAACTACTATGTCAGTTTTGTTGATGCCTATAGTCGTTTCACATGGCTTTATCTTCTTAAGCGCAAACCTAATGTGTTTGATATATTCATTTAGTTTCAATTGCATGTTGAACGTCTACTCAAGAAGAAAATTATCCATGTTCAGTCAGATTGGGGGGGGGCGAATATCGCAACCTCAACACTTTTTTTAATAAGCTTGGGTTCTCCCATCGTTTGTCATGCCCACATACACATCAGCAGAATGGCGATGTTGAGCGCGAACATCGCCATATAGTTGAAACCGGCCTCACACTTCTTGCTCATGCTTCTGTACCTTTTCGCTCTTCGAGTGATGCTTTTGCCACCGCGTGTTTTCTCATTAACAGATTACCTACGCGTGTTCTTAATATGAAAACTCCTATTGAGCTTCTCTTGGATGAAACTCCTGACTACACCTTTTTCAAGGTATTCGGGTGTGCTTGCTGGCCTCATCTTCGTCCTTATAATGATCGCAAACTTGAGTTTCGCTCCAAAAAGTTTGTGTTCTTGGGGTATAGTTCTCTCCATAAAGGCTACAAGTGTCTCCATGTCCCAACTAATCGAGTCTATGTATCTCGGTATGTTATTTTCGATGAGAATGTCTTCCCTTTTTCTGCCATGCCTCAGTCATCCACCACAGGACCATCTATGCATTCATCTCCTCTTATGCCTGGCCAATTTGAAGATGTTGCATATTCGCCTGTGTTGTTACCTAATCATGGTGCAGGAACTGGACATGGAGCTCGCCTGGAACTTCTTCCTGATGGACCTACTACGCCGCCCGTGGCGCATGTCGATCGGCCGGTGCATGTGCATGCACCGCCTCCCGCCCTCGACCGCGCCTTGGGATCCCCGTCTACCACTGGGCCGGAGCCTGCGTCGGCTACTATGGCTGGGTCGGAGCCCGTGACAGAGCAGCCTACGTCGCCGCTTCCTCGCTTGGCCTCCCCTCCATCATCACCCACTACAAGAAATATATCAACTAGTGACCTTCTGTCAGTGACCCTGGAAGAATTAGTCATAGATCTATGACCATCTAAGACCAATTGGTCAAAAGCTGTTCGGGGGGCTCCAAACGCTAAACCATTGTGACCATTTTGGTCAGAAAGGTCGTAATTTCCTTACACGAAATGGTCACAAAGCAAACAGTGCTGGTCCGCTGCCTTATTTCTAGTTGTTAACGACCAATATAGATGGTCATAGCCTTGTAGATTGTGGTGGGTTGTGATGACTAGGCGCCATCTCATCAGTTTTGCCTATGTGTCTTGTCCATGTGTCAATTTTTGCCCTAGGTTGTGAAGGAACTTATATTTCTGTTATTCCAAAAATTCCCAAAAAAATCTCATAAATTTTTTGGATCATATCTTCATCAAATATGTCAAAATCCTTCCTTTCCTAGTTCAAAAATAACTCAACAATATTCATTTTCCTATTCTGTTCAGAGCAGCACTTTGTGAAGGAAGTGTTATTTATATATTCTTGATTTCCCTAAAAATTTGTGAAGACGGTCTTCTTAGTAACTGATCATCCTCAGACAAAACTCACGCCCATTAGTCATGTGCATTTCCTGTACCGCAAATCAAACACTTGGCTGCTTATTCATGTTTGAGCATCGATCCGTCTCCTCGTGAGAATCTTATGTTATAATTTTCTTCCTAGCATCTACCTAGGGAGTGAACAACCCACTGGACATGCCTAGGCCGCCCAGGATGCATGGCAATGCCACGGTCACGTGGTGACCACGCGGCGGGCATGCGAGCTTATGCGCTCTAGAGTTGGGCCCCTCAGCCACCGTCCAAACCTCGATGTCTCGCTATCAAACCATGTATTTCTGATTAAATAGATACTTATTTACCTAGAAATGTTTTTTGGAAAAAATAAAGAGCAAACTATGAGGCACCTGCAGTTCAAATTTGACCCGCTTCGAGCCGAATCAGCGGGAATTTGTCTTTTTCACGAGAGGTGGATCAAACCTTTTGACACCCAACCATTTTGTCAATTGTGCATTATATATGGCCTAGTATTTATTAGGTCCAATTTTGCAACAAATATATGGTAGGTCCTTCACAAAAAAACTCATTTCAGGCACTCGGAAAATGGAAAATGGTTTTTTCGTCCAAATAAAATGAAAACTTCCTTAGGAAACATTGTTTGCCATTCCAATATGCACCCTTGTGCACAGTATGAGATCATTTGAACAAACTATGCCATGAATGTGGCCATAAGATTGATCATTTGGCTTGAAAGCCATGAATCTTCACGCTTGATAGCTCATATCTGAGAACACTTTTTTAAAATAATTATTGTATTACAACTTTATTATTTTTCCTGGAAACTTGGTCACATATAATGACACAATGCGAAGGTTTTCAATTTTTTGATTTTTTTGAATTTTTTATGCCCGTTTCAAAATGCGGTCAAAACGGCGGGCTTGACCGTTCCTACCTAGTGGTTGAATCTTGGAATTTTTTTGGTGTTTATCTGATTAAATAGATACTTATTTACCTAGAAATGATTTTTGGAAAAAATAAATAGCAAACTATGAGGCAGCTTCAGTTCAAATTTGACCCGTTTCCACTTGAATCGGCGGGAATTTGTCTTTTTCACCAGAGGTGCATCAAAACTTTTGACACCCAACCATTTGGTCAATTGTTCATTAAATATGGCCTAGTATTTTATAAAATTGATTAGGTCCAATTTTGCAACAAATATATGGTAGGTCCTTCACAAAAAAACTCATTTCAGGCACTCGGAAAATGGAAAATGGTTTTTTCGTCCAAATAAAATGAAAACTTCCTTAGGCAACATGCCATTCCAATATGCACCCTTGTGCACAATATGAGATCATTTGAACAAACTATGCCATGAATGTGGCCATAAGATTGATCATTTGGCTTGAAAGCCAGGAATCTTCATGCTTGATAGCTCATTTCTGAGAACACTTTTTTAAAATCCGTATTACGAGTTTATTATTTTTCCTGGAAACTTGGTCACATATAATGATACAATGCGAATGTTTTCCAGTTTTTTGATTTTTTTTTTGAATTTTTATGCCCATTTCAAAATGCGGTCAAAACGGCGGGCTTGACCGTTCCTATGTAGTGGTTGAATCTTGGAATTTTTTTGGTGTTTCTCTGATTAAATAGATACTTATTTACCTAGAAATGATTTTTGGAAAAAATAAATAGCAAACTATGAGGCAGCTTCAGTTCAAATTTGACCCGTTTCGAGTTGAATCAGCGGGAATTTGTCTTTTTCACCAGAGGTGGATCAAAACTTTTTACACCCAACCATTTGGTCAATTGTGCATTAAATACGGCCTAGTATTTTATAAAATTTATTAGGTCCAATTTTGCAACAAATATATGGTAGGTCTTTCACACAAAAAACTCATTTCAGGCACTCGGAAAATGAAAAATGGTTTTTTCGTCCAAATAAAATGAAAACTTCCTTAGGCAACATTGTTTGCCATTCCAATATGCACCCTTGTGCACAACATGAGATCATTTGAACAAACTATGCGATGAATGTGGCCGTAAGATTGATCATTTGGATTGAAAAGCCATGGATCTTCACGCTTGATAGCTCATTTCCGAGAACACTTTTTTAAAATAATTATCGTATTAGAAGTTTATTATTTTTCCTGAAAACTTGGTCACATATACTGACATAATGCGAAGGTTTTCGAATTTTTTGATTTTTTTGAATTTTTTATGCCCCTTTCAAAATGCGGTCAAAACGGCGGGCTTGACCGTTCCTATTTAGTCGTTGAATCTTGGAATTTTTTTGGTGTTTATCTGATTAAATAGATATTTATTTACCTAGAAATGATTTTTGGAAAAAATAAATAGCAAACTATGAGGCAGCTTCAGTTCAAATTTGACCCGTTTCCACTTGAATCGGCGGGAATTTGTCTTTTTCACCTGAGGTGGATCAAAACTGTTTACACCCAACCATTTGGTCAATTGTGCATTAAATATGGCCTAGTGTTCTATAAAATTGATTAGGTCCAATTTTGCAACAAATATATGGTAGGTCCTTCACAAAAAAAACTCATTTCAGGCACTCGGAAAATGGAAAATGGTTTTTCGTCCAAATAAAATGAAAACTTCCTTAGGCAACATTGTTTGCCATTCCAATATGCACCCTTGTGCACAATATGAGATCATTTGAACAAACTATGCCATGAATGTGGCCATAAGATTGATCATTTGGCTTGAAAGCCATGAATCTTCGCGCTTGATAGCTCATTTCTGAGAACACTTTTTTAAAATAATTACCATATTACAAGTTTATTATTTTTCCTGGAAACTTGGTCACATATAATGACACAATGCGAAGTTTTTCCAATTTTTTTATTTTTTTTGATTTTTTATGCCCGTTTCAAAATGCGGTCAAAACGGCGGGCTTGACCGTTCCTATCTAGTGGTTGAATCTTGGAATTTTTTTGGTGTTTATCTGATTAAATAGATACTTATTTACCTAGAAATGATTTTTGGAAAAAATAAATAGCAAACTATGAGGCAGCTTCAGTTCAAATTTGACCCGTTTCCACTTGAATCGGCGGGAATTTGTCTTTTTCACCAGAGGTGCATCAAAACTTTTGACACCCAACCATTTGGTCAATTGTGCATTAAATATGGCCTAGTATTTTATAAAATTGATTAGGTCCAATTTTGCAACAAATATATGGTAGGTCCTTCACAAAAAAAACTCATTTCAGGCACTCGGAAAATGGAAAATGGTTTTTTCGTCCAAATAAAATGAAAACTTCCTTAGGCAACATGCCATTCCAATATGCACCCTTGTGCACAATATGAGATCATTTGAACAAACTATGCCATGAATGTGGCCATAAGATTGATCATTTGGCTTGAAAGCCAGGAATCTTCACGCTTGATAGCTCATTTCTGAGAACACTTTTTTAAAATAATTACCGTATTACGAGTTTATTATTTTTCCTGGAAACTTGGTCACATATAATGATACAATGCGAATGTTTTCCAGTTTTTTGATATTTTTTGAATTTTTATGCCCGTTTCAAAATGCGGTCAAAACGGCGCGCTTGACCGTTCCTATCTAGTGGTTGAATCTTGGAATTTTTTGGTGTTTCTCTGATTAAATAGATACTTATTTACCTAGAAATGATTTTTGGAAAAAATAAATAGCAAACTATGAGGCAGCTTCAGTTCAAATTTGACCCGTTTCGAGTTGAATCAGCGGGAATTTGTCTTTTTCACCAGAGGTGGATTAAAACTTTTTACACCCAACCATTTGGTCAATTGTGCATTAAATACGGCCTAGTATTTTATAAAATTGATTAGGTCCAATTTTGCAACAAATATATGGTAGGTCCTTCACACAAAAAACTCATTTCAGGCACTCGGAAAATGAAAAATGGTTTTTTCGTCCAAATAAAATGAAAACTTCCTTAGGCAACATTGTTTGCCATTCCAATATGCACCCTTGTGCACAACATGAGATCATTTGAATAAACTATGCGATGAATGTGGCCATAAGATTGATCATTTGGATTGAAAAGCCATGAATCTTCACGCTTGATAGCTCATTTCCGAGAACACTTTTTTAAAATAATTATCGTATTAGAAGTTTATTATTTTTCCTGAAAACTTGGTCACATATAATGACACAATGCGAAGGTTTTCGAATTTTTTGATTTTTTTTGAATTTTTTACGCCCCTTTCAAAATGCGGTCAAAACGGCGGGCTTGACCGTTCCTATTTAGTCGTTGAATCTTGGAATTTTTTTGGTGTTTATCTGATTAAATAGATATTTATTTACCTAGAAATGATTTTTGGAAAAAATAAATAGCAAACTATGAGGCAGCTTCAGTTCAAATTTGACCCGTTTCCACTTGAATCGGCGGGAATTTGTCTTTTTCACCTGAGGTGGATCAAAACTGTTTACACCCAACCATTTGGTCAATTGTGCATTAAATATGGTCTAGTGTTCTATAAAATTGATTAGGTCCAATTTTGCAACAAATATATGGTAGGTCCTTCACAAAAAAAAACTCATTTCAGGCACTCGGAAAATGGAAAATGGTTTTTCGTCCAAATAAAATGAAAACTTCCTTAGGCAACATTGTTTGCCATTCCAATATGCACCCTTGTGCACAATATGAGATCATTTGAACAAACTATGCCATGAATGTTGCCATAAGATTGATCATTTGGCTTGAAAGCCATGAATCTTCGCGCTTGATAGCTCATTTCTGAGAACACTATTTTATAATAATTACCATATTACAAGTTTATTATTTTTACTAGAAACTTGGTCACATATAATGACACAATGCGAAGTTTTTCCAATTTTTTTATTTTTTTGATTTTTTATGCCCGTTTCAAAATGCGGTCAAAACGGCGGGCTTGACCGTTCCTATCTAGTGGTTGAATCTTGGAATTTTTTTGGTGTTTCTCTGATTAAATAGATACTTATTTACCTAGAAATGATTTTTGGAAAAAATAAATAGCAAACTATGAGGCAGCTTCAGTTCAAATTTGACCCGTTTCGAGTTGAATCAGCGGGAATTTGTCTTTTCCACCAGAGGTGGATCAAAACTTTTTACACCCAACCATTTGGTCAATTGGCCTAGTATTTTATAAAATTGATTAGGTCCAATTTTGCAACAAATATATGGTAGGTCCTTCACAAAAAAAAAACTCATTTCAGACACTCGGAAAATGAAAAATGGTTTTTTCGTCCAAATAAAATGAAAACTTCCTTAGGCAACATTGTTTGACATTCCAACATGCACCCTTGTGCACAACATGAGATCATTTGAACAAACTATGCGATGAATGTGGGCATAAGATTGATCATTTGGATTGAAAAGCCATGAATCTTCACGCTTGATAGCTCATTTCTGAGAACACTTTTTTTAAAATAATTACCGTATTAGAAGTTTATTATTTTTCCTAAAAACTTGGTCACATATAATGACACAATGCGAAGGTTTTCGAATTTTTTGATTTTTTTTGAATTTTTTATGCCCCTTTCAAAATGCGGTCAAAACGGCGGGCTTGACCGTTCCTATCTAGTCGTTGAATCTTGGAATTTTTTTGGTGTTTATCTGATTAAATAGATACTTATTTACCTAGAAATGATTTTTGGAAAAAATAAATAGCAAACTATGAGGCAGCTTCAGTTCAAATTTGATCCGTTTCCATTTGAATCGGCGAGAATTTGTCTTTTTCACCAGAGGTGGATCAAAACTGTTTACACCCAACCATTTGGTCAATTGTGCATTAAATATGGCCTAGTATTTTATAAAATTGATTAGGTCCAATTTTGCAACAAATATATGGTAGGTCCTTCACAAAAAAAACTCATTTTAGGCACTTAGAAAATGGAAAATGGTTTTTTGTCCAAATAAAGTGAAAACTTCCTTAGGCAACATTGTTTGCCATTCCAATATGCACCCTTGTGCACAATATGAGATCATTTGACCAAACTATGCCATGAATGTGGCCATAAGATTGATCATTTGGCTTGAAAGCCATGAATCTTCGCGCTTGATAGCTCATTTCTGAGAACACTTTTTTAAAATAATTACCGTATTACAAGTTTATTTTTTTTCCTGGAAACTTGGTCACATATAATGACACAATGCGAAGGTTTTCCAATTTTTTGATTTTTTTGATTTTTTATGCCCGTTTCAAAATGCGGTCAAAACGGCGGGCTTGACCGTTCCTATCTAGTGGTTGAATCTTGGAAAACTTTTGATGTTTCTCTGTTTAAATAGATACTTTTGTACCTAGAAATGATTTTTGGAAAAAATAAATAACAAACAATGAGGCAGCTTCAGTTCAAATTTGACCCGTTTCCAACTGAATCGGCGGGAATTTGTCTTTTTCACCAGAGGTGGATCAAAACTGTTTACACCCAACCATTTGGTCAATTGTGCATTAAATATGGCCTAGTATTTTATAAAATTGATTAGGTCCAATTTTGCAACAAATATATGGTAAGTCCTTCACAAAAAACTCATTTCAGGCACTCGGAAAATGATTAAAAATAGCTAGAAAGATCAGAAATGCATAGAAATTGGTCCTTATCCATAAAATGTGGTTTAAGTCTAGTGAAATTTTTTATTGTTTTTGGGGGAATTACACTTACTTGTTTTCTAGTACAAGTCATTACCGGTTTTGCTATGACTTTTTACTACCGACCAACCGTTACAGAGGCTTTTTCCTCGGTTCAATACATAATGTTACGATCCACGTCATAATCCATATTGGATTCCCAAATTTATTAAAGAAAAAAGGAGCAATCGAAGAATTAGAGAAAGATCTACAAAAGGAAATTAACTCTGTAACCAAAGATTTAATATGTCTATGTGTGGTGCCATTTTGCAAAATATTTTTGATAGCTACTTCACAAAATCCCTCTATTTTTAGTACTTAGACACTTTTTTAAATCACTGGTTTTTGAACCAATCAGGACTCTTCCCACGGATCGATGACATGGTGCCCATCCATCCATCCATCCACTTCTCCATCCCACATCCATCCATCCATCTATCTACAGAAAAAAAGAAAATGAAATGAAAAAGAGATACCCCCCACCCGCAGCCCAAACCCTAGGTTAGATCCCATCGCACCCCTCCTCTCCTCGTAGCCGCCGCCACCTCCTCCCTCGATCCAGTCCTCTCCCCACCGCTCCCACCCACCGCCGACCTCGCAGCCCTCCTCACCACCGCCACCGACCTCGTCCCTCCCTTCCCTCACCATCTCTCCCTACCCTATGCCCCAGATTGAGTCGAACAGGTCGGTCGACGCGCTAGGATTTCATTTGGTCAGCTCCGCGTCGGCTCTCCGGTTGGTCGCCCACCCGACGATGGATCTCCCGCCGCTCTCCCACCATTCGCTCTTCGTGACCGTCCGATCCGCGGACGCCGAGGCCGTGGGCCGCCTCCTGGCCGGATCC
Source organism: Triticum dicoccoides (assembly GCF_002162155.2). NCBI lineage: Eukaryota > Viridiplantae > Streptophyta > Magnoliopsida > Poales > Poaceae > Triticum > Triticum dicoccoides. The sequence goes on along the minus strand of NC_041386.1, from coordinate 652,023,449 downwards.
ACTCACCAAGTCCCTCTCTGTCGCCGCCATCTAGATCTAGGCCGGACGATTCTGGCAGCACACAGCACACTCCTCGACTCCCTCAGGCCTTGCCTCGCCTCACCGCCCCACCCACATCGCCGCCGCCGACCACTCCCTCTCCCACCGGCCTCACCCTTCCTCGGACCACACCGCCGGCCTCCCTTCCCCTCCCCTAACCAGAAGAAGGAGATGGCGCTCCCTCCCAGATCCGCCAGCGTTGTGGTACGCATCCCTGCTCCTTCCCTTCTCTTCTCATTCATCTCGCCCCCTCCCCCCTCCCCAAATCTGATGTGTGCGCTCATTTTCTTGCATGTTCGTGAAGAGACCCGATATGGTTTTGTGAAGGAAGGGGCATGCCATGGAGAAGATCCCGTGGGCATTAGATCATCCATGGCGGCCTCGGAGGAGCACCACCGGCTCAGGTTCATCACTTGATCCTCCCCTTCTATTCTCTTCTTCTTCTCCATCTATGCATCTGATCCACGCGATTTTTTGCAGGTTTCTTCGATCTGGCTGTGTGAAGGGAACTAGAAAGGCCGATCTACTGCTGCTGCTATGCCCCCCTTGAACAATCTGGTGAAGGACAAGTTGATCCATGGAATTTTGAGAAGATTCTTCAGCTGTTATTTTGGTCGTGTGCTTTCAGCGGTTGGTTTGGTTGTGTGCTAGAGCCTAATTAGCTATACGAACAATTCATACTTTACTTAAAGATGTTACTGTTGTGTTGTAGAAAATTTTATTTATGTCTACTGTTTTGTCTAGATTAGAAATATGTGTGATGTGTGCTTTCAAAAACTAATGCTATATGTAGGCTTAAGAAATTTGGCAAGGGAAACCACTATATCCCCTTCCTTGTTTTATAAACTAAAATTATGTCGGATCATACTATGTCAAGTAACGGTTCTTTATTCTGTGTTATGGCAAAAGAAAATATGATTGAAACAATTTTGGCACAAGTCTGGTATTCATATGAACCATGATGAGAAGTAGTACTCGTTCACTAGAGAGCTATAAATATAAGTCAAAATACCTGTGAAACAAGATTTTAAAGACTTCCAATATATGAACATCAAAGCTTAGCTGCTGTTGCATTCTTTACTCTTGTCAATTGTCTGACTGTAGAGAAACAAACACATGAGAAAAGTTTCAGGTTGGCCACATTGACAGTATAAGGAATTTGCCACAGCTTATTACTCCCTATTCCGTCATAGGATTCTCTGTCAGTCCTCTTCTGTCGTAGGAATTTGCCACAACTACCATGAATTGCCATGTCTCTTTATACTAGTAAGTTAGTCTGATGCTAGACTAGACGTCTCCTTATGCATGTTTATTGGCATGTCTATTTATATGTGTAAAGTTGAATCAAGTAGTAACATGTGAACAACACTTGCACTGGTGTATGTAAGGAGTTAAGTACATGTTTGTTACAGCAGGGCAGAGTAGATGTTTGTGTTACCATCCAATCCTTCTCTTTGTTTACCTGCTTTTATGTAGCTTATGTATTATTTTCCTGTAATACTGTTGTTTGCTCATATTTTTAACAATTTGACCATATTTGTAACTAATCATTACTTGCTTCACTTATTAGACACTGAGGGAGTATTGTCTTAGTACTTGTATATCCATGAGTTGTAACTGTGCCTTTGTGGCATAGTCTGAATCTTTGTTGATCGATCATATCTGAAGCATGAGCCAAGCACAGCATGTCTACAGTTTCAGAATGGAAAACCAATCATGCTATAAGTATTAAGCAACTCCATTGCAGTCTAATTTGTTCAGAATGGAGATGAAAACTTTGGTTGGTTTGCATCATACCTTATAGCCATATATATATATATATATATATATATATATATATATATATATATATATATATAAAGCTTCCATTTAACGTCCAAAGAATGCATACCTGATTTGAGTTAGACTCTGGTCTTGACTATTTTATGTAGGTGGCAACTGACAAGAGTTTCAGTCTAGCTCATCTGAAGTTTCTCTGTATGCAGGAGGGCGAGCTGGAGAAGCTTGAGAAGGGCGTGGAGCCTGCGTGGGAGCGCTTGGTCCACCCACTCAAGCGCATCGTCGACAGGCTGAACGTCGTTGACCACATCAAGGCCGTCAAGGACTCGCCCGACCTCCGTGCCGCCGTCGAGGATATCCAGGTAGTCTCTTCTTCTGTCACACTGCCTATGATCTGGACGAACGAAGTCGTTGATTGGTTAGCGCATCATCAGATGATGATGTTGTCTTTGTATTTCTTCTTACTCCATGAATTAATCTTGATGAATGATGCTTGTTTTGCACAAGCTGACAAGGACACTAGCTAGAGCGCACTCCCGCTCCTCTTCTTGCATGCAACATAATTTGAAATTCATTCAGTTCCACTGTGCGTAAATTCATTCAGTTTCTGAATGTAAATTTAGCGCACAAAAATGACCATCCCAATTCTGAATTACTGAAATGATATCCTATATTAATGTTCCTACGGAGTAAATATCACCATTGGGCATGAAATGAACATTCCAGTAGCTTAAATGGAGTAGCTTAAAATTAACTGAAACCATTTGTGCTTGGAGTGATTAAAATTAAGTTGTGCCAAATTGTTGCTGCTGCTGTCGTATTGATTCTTCTGTAATCTCTGTTGTTGCCTCTGTCAAACTGATGCTATGAACAAACACCAAGGAATACGTCAAACTGCTGTAGTTTATGATGTTATTGTTGACCTGCTGTTAATGTTGTTATTGACCGGTTGTTGATGCTGTTGTTGACCTGTTGTTGATGCTGTTTCAGGAGAAGAAGGACCTCCTGTTGATTCCCGTAGGATGCGCCCACAACCGCCCCTGGATCGATGCTGCTAGAAACGCCCCTAGATCGCTGCTGCTGCTGGACCTGACCTGGGCGCGTGGAGGACAAGCATGCACGCCTGGGTGGAGGAGGAGCAGGGCCTGGAGCAGCGGAGGAAGACGGTGATGGGGATTTGAAATCCCCACCTGGTTGGAAGAATTTCCCCACCTGATAGCGATGTAATTTCGTGCGTTTTCACCTGGTCGGAAGGATTTCCCCACGGTTGAATACCTGATTTATACTGCCATGATTGTAAAGTACTTTGGTTGCCGTTTAAATATTTGTGTGTTATTGGCTCTGTTTGAATCAAGTTATTTGTTGTTGCGCAAATAGAGAAGTGACGTGCGGCACCAAAACAGTACACTTGGGTCCCATTTCACTAGTGGGTCCTTTAAAATGGGAAAGAAACAAAATAAAACTGACAAGTGGGACCTAATTGGATGACCTGACTAGTGGGACCTGGTTCAAAATGGATTGTAAAAAGGCTGAGGCCCAAATAAGAAATGGCAGCAAAAAGGCTAAAGGCCTAGAAATCAAAGGCTGAATTTGTTGGGCCAGACCCATGTAGCTAATAAAAGCACATGAAAAAAATACATTAAAAAGGCCGAATTGTTGGGCTAGGCCCATGTAGAAAATCGAATTGGACCGGGCTGAATCTTGTGCCACACCAGATTGCCACGCTGGATGCCTATGTGGCTTGGGGAGGTTGCTAGTGACCAAAACGCCACAGTAGACGTATTTTGGTCATAAACGTCTACGACCATTCCAGAAGAAAGGTCGCTATAGTCAGTTTACGACCGCCAACTTTTGACCTTATGTTTTTGGTCACAAAAAGGTCACAAATTGAAAACAGTGACCATTCAATGACCAATAGTGCTGATCACAAGTTGACATATTTCTTGTAGTACCCCCGTCATCTGCGCAGGTGTTGCTGCCGCGCACTTCGCCTGGGCCTATAGTGACTCACACGCCGCTTGGGCCCACGTCGCCCAGTACGCCGTCTCCCGGCCCGTTGTCACCCGGTGCCTCTTCGCCGGAGTTCGCTGGACCGGCCTCGCCTACTCTGGACGCCCCGCCTGCTCCGGTGGTTGTTGCTCCGCGGTGTCCACACACGCGCAGTCGCAGTGGCATCGCTCGTCCCAAGGAGCGCATGGACGGCATGGTCACATACCTTACTGCTTGTCTGGCTCATGTTGTGGATGATCCAACCGCCGAACCACGTAGTTATCAAGCCGCTATGAGTATCCCACACTGGAGGGCTGCTATGGAACAAGAATATCATGCTCTTATGCAGAATAAGACCCGGACACTTGTTCCACCTCCGTCTTGTGTCAACATCATCATTTCAAAGTTGGTTTTCAAGGTGAAGAAACATGCAGATGGTTCCATTGAGCGCTAAAGCGCGTCTTGTGGCTAAGGGTTTTAAAGAGCATCAGGGACTGGACTATGAGGATACATTTAGCCCCGTTGTCAAGCCTACCACTATTCGACTTCTTCTGTCTCTAGTAGTTTCTCGTGGATGGTCTCTCCGCCAGCTTGACGTGCAAAACGCTGATACGTCTCCGTCGTATCTACTTTTCCAAACACTTTTGCCCTTGTTTTGCTCTAACTTGCATGATTTGAATGGAACTAACCCGGACTGACACTGTTTTCAGCAGAACTGTCATGGTGTTATTGTTGTGTGAAAATAAAAGTTCTCGGAATGACCTGCAAATCCATGGAGCAACTTTTCAGAATTAATAAATAATACTGGCGAAATAATTAGCGTTATGGGGCCCACACCCAGGTCACGAGGGTGCGGGGCGTGCCCCCTCCCCTAGGGCGCGCCCCTACCTCGTGGCCCCCCTGGACGTCCACCGACCTCAACTCCAACTCCATATATTTTCTTTCACAGAGAAAAAAATAAGAGAAGAAGGATTCATCGCGTTTTACGATACGAAGCCACCGCCAAGCCCTAAAACCTCTTGGGAGGGCTGATCTGGAGTCCGTTCGGGGCTCCGGAGAGGGGAATCCGTCACCGTCGTCATCATCAACCATCCTCCATCACCAATTTCATGATGCTCACCGCCGTGCGTGAGTAATTCCATCGTAGGCTTGCTGGACGGTGATGGGTTGGATGAGATTTACCATGTAATTAAGTTAGTTTTGTTAGGGTTTGATCCCTAGTATCCACTATGTTGAGATTGATGTTGCTATGACTTTGCTATGCTTAATGCTTGTCACTAGGGCCCGGGTGCCACGATTTCAGATATGAACCTATTATGTTTTCATGATAATATGCGAGTTCTTGATCCTATCTTGCTTGTCTATAGTCAGCTATTATGTGTTATGATCCGTTAACCCCGAAGTGACAATTGTCACATCCCTAGCTTCTGGCATTGCTCTAGGCTAGCTTCATGTGTGCATCATGTCTATATTTTTGAAATTTGAATTGAGGAATTTTCAAAAGCCTCAGGAAACCTCTAAAAATAACCAACAATTAAATCTTCTCAAATGTGTCCAAGAAAATGTTCCTGTTACTCCATAAAAATATTGGTAAGAGGTAAAATTTAAACCAATATTTTTGGAGTCACAGAGATAATTATTTTGGCCATTTGAATTAATCCAATAACTATTTGCTTTGGATTTATATTTAAATATATATTAAATATGACTCCAATAATTCTGGAGGTTTGTGAGTGGCTTTGTATATATTTTAGCAAGCCACATAAAAATCTACAGAATTTATTTAAATGATTTAGTTGCTAAACTAAATCAAAACAAACTACAGAAAATAGAAAAAAATAAAAAGAACAGAGCCTACCTGGCGCCTACCTGTCCAGCCCAGCCGGCCCAGTTCCTCCCGCTGGCCCAGCCCACCGCCGCCCCCCTCCCCTGTCGTCTTCCTCCTTGCCAGGAGGACGGACACCGCGACACCGCCGCGCGCGCCACCTCCACCCTGCTCGGCCACCTCCTGCTTCCTCCCTGGCCTCCCCAGCGACGCCCCGGACGACGCCACGCGCCTCCCCGACCCCCTCTCACTTCTCCCTCGCTCTCTGGATCTCCCTCCCCTCTCTGCTCCCTTCCCGAGCGGAGCCCATCGCCGCCGACGCCGTTTACCGGGGCCACAGCCACCCCCTCGCTCCCACTATGCGTCCCTGAGCTCCGCCCTGACCCCGTGAAGCTACACACGCGACGCACGCGACCAGAGGAGGCCGCAGTCGACCGGAGCGCCGTCGTCTTCATCTCCGGTGCCCGGAGATCGCCGTCGTCAATTCGCCGTTGCAGAGGCTTCCCCGAGCCCACCGAGCTTCTCTCCCGACCCCTCGTGAGCCCCTGTCCATTTCCCCTCTCTCCCCGTGCCCGTCCGTGCCTTCTAACCGCCCCGACTGTCGGAGCCGACCGTTCCTCGCCGCCGGCGATGACGCAGACGGGGCTAGAGCCACCGTAGCTAACCCCCGAGCACGGCAACGTGCTCAGCACCCTTCCAGGAGCCGAGCGCGCCCACCCGTGCGACCTGCCGTGCCCTCTAGCGCCAACCCCGACCTCACCGTGCTCCGGTCGCCGCCGCGGGCCCCGTTCCGGTGAGCTCGGGCCACCTCAGCCCCTCCCGTTTGCATAAATGGATGCGGGCGACTCCCAGCTACGCGTAGAGCCCCTCAGTCGCCGATTTGGTCGTCGAAGGAGCGTTTCCGACGCCCTCCGCCGTTGCTGGCGTCGCCGGCGACAAGCCGCGGGTCAACTCCGGCGGGTTTGACCCGGGGTTTGACCCCCCTGACGTGTGGGCCCAGGCGCTGCTAGATTAGTGTTAGATTAGTTAGCGCTAATTAACCTAGCTAATTAGATAGGCCACTGACATGCGGGCCCCGCCCGGCTAACTAAGTTAGTTAGGGCTAACTAACCTGGTTAGTTGACTGGGTCACTGACCAGTGGACCCCACTGGTCAGGTTTGACCGGACTGTGCCACGTTGACCTGCTGACGTCATCGTGACGTCAGTATGACGCAGTAATACTTTCTGGATTTAATTATATTCAGGAAATTTCAGAAAATGCCTAAAACTTCTAAAAATCATAGAAATTCAACCGTAACTCCAAATTAAATAAATTATATATGAAAAATTATCAGAAAAATTCAAGGAATCCATCTGTACCATTTTCATGCATGTTAGAACAACTTATCACTACTGTTTAGGACAAATGAAGTGAATGACATTTAAATAACCACATATGGAGTTTGAATTTGAATCTTGGATTCAAACCAACTTCATTTAATTTGGTTTCAGTTGCATTAGCTCAAAACACATTCATATTGCCATGTCATGAGCATGCATCATATTGTGCATTGCATTGATTGTATTTCTTCTTTGTTGCCGGTATTTGTCCCCTCTCGATAGACGTGATACCGATGATGTGATCGTTGACACTGATGAAGACTCAATGTTATCTTCAGAAGTGCCAGGCAAGCAAAACCCCCTTGTTCATTCCGATACAATCCTACTCTCTCGCCCCTGCTCTCTTTTACTGCATTAGGACAACACCGATTCAACTGTTACATGCTGCGGTAGTTGAACCCCTTTATCCTCTGCATGACCTGTCATTGCCACAGTAAATAGATGAAACCCACTAGCATGAGTAGGAGTTGTTTGAGCCCTGTTGTGCCTACTCATTCATGTTTGTTTGTCATGCCTGCTACTGCTTAGAGTTGAGTCAGGTCTGATTCATCGGGGATGAATCAGAGGCGTGTGAACATGTCCTACTGTGTGTGAGCTAAGTGTGTGAATACGATTTGGTAAAGGTAGCGGTGAGAGGCCATGTAGGAGTACATGGTGGGTTGTCTCATTGCAGCCGTCCTCAGGAACTGAGTTCTGTGTTTGTGATCCATGATTCAGCTACTACCACGCATTGGGCCCGAAACCAATGGACCCTCTCGGCTTCTTGATCACCCTTGTCCTCTGTCCAGGAGTTGCAAGTAGTTTCTGGTGTTTGTAGTATGCTGGAGGCCGTGCGTAGCGCTGACCGTAGGGGTGGGCTGTGATGCGGTAGGCACGTGGCACGGTGTACCGGGCGCCCGTTTGGTGTCTCGGGAACCCTGTTCACATCGTTTGGGGCTGTGAGCGAAACTCCGGCCGGATCTCCTCATGGATGGAACCCGAATAGGCGATAAACCTGGACTAGAGACTTGAGTGATTAGGTAGGTCGTGGCCGACACCCACGTTGGGCTTCCGCTTGAAGGTTGCCGAGTACATGTCGTGTAAACGGCGGTAAGTGGTGAGAGCGTGTGTGAAGAAGTACACCCCTGCAGGGTTAATATGATCTATTCGAATAGCCGTGTCCGCGGAAAAGGACTTCTGGGTTGCTTATATCAGTTCATAGACAAGTGAAAGTGGATACTCTAAAATACGCAAGATAAGCGTGAGTGCTATGGATGGCGTTCTCGTAGGGAGACGGGAGCGGATCCATAGTGGTGTATTGATATGGTGAATATGTGGACTCGTGTGCGCCACCTCAAAAGAGTTACATTGCAGTCGTAGTTCAGGATAGCCACCGAGTCAAAGCTGGCTTGCTGCAGTTAAACCCCTCCATCCCCTTTGTTGATAATGATGCATATGTAGATACTTCTGATGTAAGTCTTGCTGGGTACATTTGTACTCACGTTTGCCTATTTTATGTTTTTGCAGAGAGACTTCGGTCTCGCTAGTAGTTCCACGTGGACTTCGACGTTTAGCTTGATACCTCAGCTACGATCTTGTGCCCTCGGCAGGATCTGATAGATAGTCAGGCTTCTCAGCCTTTTTCATTTATAGATGTCTGTACTCAGACATGATAGCTTCCGCGTGTGCTTTGATTTGTATGCTCTGATTGTTGGGTCATGAGACCCATGTTTGTAATATCTCGCTCCCCGGAGCCTATTGATTAAAATACTTGAGTTGTAGAGTCATGTTGTGATGCCATGTTGTATTTGCACATATCGAGCATATTGTGTGTATGTTATTGAAATGCTTGGTATGTGTGGGATCTGACCATCTAGTTGTTTATCTTTAGTAGCCTCTCTTACGGGGAAATGTCTCCTAGTGTTTCCACCGAGCCATGGTAGCTTGCTACTGCTCTGGAACACTTAGGCTGGCCGGCATGTGTCCTTCTTCGTTCCTGTGTCTGTCCCTTCGGGGAAATGTCACGCGGTGAATACCGGAGTCCTGTTAGCCCGCTACAGCCCGGTTCACCGGAGTCCTGCTAGCCCAGTGCTACAGCCTGGATTCACTCGCTGATGACCGACACGTTCGATGCTGGGTCATGGATGCCTGTCCCTGTAAGTCTGTGCCGCTTTGGGTTCACGACTAGCCATGTCAGCCCGGGCTCCTTATCATATGGATGCTAGCGACACTGTCATATACGTGTGCCAAAAGGCGCAAACGGTCCCGGGCAAAGGTAAGGCGACACCCGTGGGAATACCGTGCGTGAGGCCGCAAAGTGATATGAGGTGTTACATGCTAGATCGATGTGGCATTGAGTCGGGGTCCTGACAGCGTTGGTATCAGAGCTTGACTGCCTGTAGGATTACCAAGCCAAACTGGTCGAAGTTGAGTCTAGAAATTCTTTAGTTATATAAGGGAATTGATTGTGGGATGGAACGTAAGGCTCTTTTTACTCCTTATACCTCATGCCCTTCTGATCTGAGTCATCTTATCTTTCCTACGGGGTTAAGGAACTAGGTCTTCTCATCTATCTATCAGGATCACGTGTTACTAATCCGTAGATTTAAGATTGTTGGATTTAAGCTTGAGTTCAGTTCCTACTATCTTCCGTATGTTAATTGTTGATCTCGAAACCTTGATATTGTGCTTCTGAGTGGTTATGCCTGTCACACCCTAGCTAGTCATGCATTAGAGTGTTGCATCATGTTTACTCTTTCATCAGAAACTTGAAATGGGGATCTTTGAAACCCTCAGAATCATTTTGAAAATGATCCAAATAAAAATTTCTCCAAAAGGGTCCAAGAAAATGCTCATGTTGCTCTCTGAAAATATTGGGCAGAGATAAAAATCAAACCAATATTTTTAGTGGCTCATGGACATTTATTTTGGGCATTTGGAATTAATGCATAAATATTTGCATTGGAAATATATTTCTATATATATTAATATATGTCCAAATATTATGCCAATTATAAGGGAGCTCTGGAATAATATATCTAGCCCCTGCAAAAATTGGCATAAGTTAAATAAATGATTTAATATATTATTTAAATCAAAACAAATGTCAGAAATTAGAAAATAGAAAAATAAATAAAGGGAGAAACTTACCTGGGCTCCTCCCTGTGCAGCCCAGCCAGCTGGCCGGCCCAGCCAGCAGGCGGCCCAGCCCGCCTCCCTCCTCTGTCGTCTTCGTCCCGACAGAGGGAGGGGAGTGTGGCCGGCGCGCGCGCCCGCCACCGCGCCACGCCACCTCTCTCCCTGCCTGCCTGCCCTCCCCTCCTCGCCTCGATGCCATGGACGACGCCACGCATCCCCCCTGCTCTCTCTCACTCTCCCCGGCTCTCCCCTCCTCTCCCTCGCTCTCTCTCTCACACGGCCGAACACCACCGTCGCCGCCGTTCGCCATAGCAGCCGACTCCGGCCACCCCTCACTCCCCCGACTAGCTCAGGAGCTCCGCCTCGACCTCCTCTTCCTCCCCACCGCTCCACGGGTCTCCGGAAGCTCTGCATCGCCGCCACGTCGCCGTTCCCCTCTTCGGGCTCCGACCACCGTCGCCGACGAATTCACCGTCTCCAGCGCGTCCCCGAGCCCGCTTCGACGCCCACTGCAACCGCGGTGAGCCCCCGAGTCGTTTCCCCCTTCTTCCCGGGTCTCTTTCGACCTCTAGGCCTTAGCCCCACCTTGGCCGAGAGCTCCACGCCGCCGGCGATGTCGCCGTCGTGGCCACGGTCACCGTAGCGCCCAATCGAGCACACTATCGTGCTCCACGCCTCACTAGGAGCACGCAGCACGCGCCAACGCCTCCCCAAACACCCTGCAACGCCGACTCCGACCGCACCCGAACTCCGGCCGCCGCTCACGAGCTCGTCGTCGACGATACCGGCCACCCCAGGCTCGGCCACCACCACCGTTCGACGCGCGGGAGCAAGAGCTCTCCAACGAGCCCAAGAACGGCCCCGCTCGTGCCCTGTATCGCGATTCCGCATCGCGCCGCCGTCTCGGGCCTCGCCGGCGTCACGTCGCCGGTGGGTTTGACCCACCTTGACCACGGCAGGACCCCCTGAGTCCCTGACAGGTGGGCCCAGCCCTGTAGCTAATTAGGATTAGCGCTAACCACTGTTAGTTAACCCCTGACACTGACCAGTGGGCCCCAGCGCCACTAATTAGTAATTAGGATTAATTTAACTCTGTTTAACTCCCCTGTCACTGACGTGTGGGCCCCACACGTCAGGTTTGACCTCAGCCAGCCGCAGTTGACCACTGACGTCATGCTGACGTCATGCTGGCGCAATATTATATTTCTGGATTTAAATTAAATTAGGAAATTCCAGAATATTATTTAAACTTCAAAAATTCATAACTTTTATTCTGTAACTCCAAATTGGACAAATTATATATGAAAAATGATCAGAAAAATCCAATCTATCCATCTGTACTATTTTCATGCATGATCAAACAAGTTAAATTGATGTTTCAAGCAGAACAAGGAAAAGCACTTTAAAAGGCCATATTTGAATTTGAAATTTGAATCTTTGATTCAAATTTGTTCAAACCCTTCTGGTTTTAGTTGCATTAGCCCAACACACTCATATTGCCATGTTTCATGCATGCATCATATTGTTGCACATTGTTTGGTGATGGTTGTGTATCGATGTCCCTTGCGACAGGTTCTGCCTCCGAGGAGTACCGTGATTACCCTAACGAAGAACCGTATCAGTGCATCGAACCATCAGGCAAGCAACCAACCATTTGATCATATCGATACAATCCCATGTTCTCGCTCCTGCTCTCTTTTACTGCATTAAGACAACGCGATTCAAACTGCTGTGTGCTACGGTAGTTGAACCCATTTCCTCTACATGACCTGTCATTGCCACAGTAACTAGATGAAACCCACTAGCATGTGTAGGAGTTGATTGAGCCATATGTATGTGTTGTTCCTACCTTGCTATGCCTGCTATGCTTAGAGTCGTGTCAGGTCTGGTTCATCTGGGTGATGGGCTAGAGTGAAATGTTTATGACGGTAATGAGTGTGGTGTGGTGAACACGATTTGGTAAAGGTATCGATGAGAGGCCATGTAGGAGTACATGGTGGGTTGTTTCATTGAAGCCGACCTTAAGCACTGAGATCTGTATGTGTGATTTAAGAATCAGCTACTACCATGCATTGGGCCCGAAACCAATGGACCCTCTCGGCTTCTTATTCACCCTAGTTCTCCGTCCAGGAGTTGCAAGTAGTTTCTGGTGTTTGTAGCCTACTGGAGGCCGTGGACAGCGCTGACCGTAGGGGTGGGCTGTGATGCGGTAGGTACGTGGCACGGTGTACCGAATACCCGTTAGGTATCTCGGGAACCCTGTTCACATCGTTCGGGGCCGTATGGGAAACCTCGGCCGGACTCCCTGCGGATGGAACCTGGATAGGCGATAAACCTGGACCGGAGGCTTAGGTGATTAGGTAGGTCGTGGCCGACACCCACGTTGGGCTTCCGCTTGTAGGTTGCCGAGTACATGTCGTGTAAACGACGGTAAGTGGTGAGAGCGTGTATGAAGAAGTACACCCCTGCAGGGTTAACATGATCTATTCGAATAGCCGCGTCCGCGGTAAAGGACTACTTGGTTGCCTATACAGTTCATAGACAAGTAAATGGAAACTGTTAAAAGCCTCAAGATAAGTGTGAGTGCCGAGGATGGCTCCTCCGTAGGAAGACGGAGGTGGATCCTCGGTAGTGTATTGAAGTGGTGAGTAGTGGACTCGTGTGCGCAAAACCATTTCAAGTTGGAGTATCGTAGGATAGTCTAGCCAAGAGTCAAAGCTGGCTTGCTGCAATAACTCCACCAACCCTTCTTGATAATATGCATTTATGTAGGATCTGATGTAAGTCTTGCTGAGTACCTTTGTACTCATGTTGCTATAATCTACATTTTACAGAAGACGCTGCAACCCCTTCTGATGGGTTCTATGTAGACGTTGACATCAACGAGTAGGCTAAAGACCCAGGTGGTGACCCTGAGCTTGTGAAGGACCACGTAGTATAGTTAGGCTTTCCAAGCCTCTTTTATTTTACTAGTTGTCTGTACTCAGACAAGTTACTTCCGCTGCTGGTTTGTATGACTGTATGACTTGTATGCTGGGTCGTGAGACCCGTACCTTTGTGTATGTTATGTATGGCTCCCTGAGCCTTAAATAAAGTACTTGTGTCGTAGAGTCATGTTGTGATGCTTCGTTGTATTTGCACATATCGAGCATATTGTGTGTATGATTGAAATGCTTGGTATGTGTGGGATCTGACTATCTAGTTGTTTATCTTTAGTAGCCTCTCTTACCGGGAAATGTCTCCTAGTGTTGCCGCTGAGCCATGGTAGCTTGCTACTGCTCTGGAACACTTAGGCTGGCCGGCATGTGTCCTTCTTCGTTCCTGTGTCTGTCCCTTCGGGGAAATGTCACGCTTTGAGTACCGGAGTCCTGCTAGCCCAGTGCTACAGCCCGGACCCACTTGCTGATGACCGACACGTTCGAAGCTGGGTCATGGATGCCTGTCCCTGTAAGTCTGTGCCACTTTGGGTTTACGACTAGTCATGTCAGCCCGGGCTCTTTATCATATGGATGCTAGCGACACTATCATATACGTGAGCCAAAAGGCGCAAACGGTCCCGGGAAAAGGTAAGACGACACCCGTGGGGATACCGTGCGTGAGGCCGCAAAGTGATATGAGGTGTTACCAGCTAGATCGATGTGACATCGAGTCGGGGTCCTGACAGCGTTGGCATCAGAGCCGGCCTGCCTGTAGGTTCTCCAAGCCAAACTGGTCGATGTTGAGTCTAGAAATTCTTTAGTTATATGTAGGGGAATTGTTTGTGGGTTGGAACGTAATGCTCTTTTTACTCCTTATACCTTATGACTTTCTGATCTGAGTCAGTCCATTCTTCCACCGGGGGTTAAGGAATTAGGATCTGTTCTCTCTATCAGGATCACGAGTTACTAATCAGTAGTACCTTATAAGTTTGATGGTTACCAGCCTAGTTCAGTTCTACTACCACATTATGTTGCCAGAATGGTTTCAGAACTTTGATATGATGATGATGAGTGTGTACGAAATCCTTTGTCAAATGTCTCAAATCCTTTTTGAGCATTTACAGCTGTCATGCTGCCGAAATTTTGCTAGAAATTCTAATGCCTTTGCATTATGATTGTGCTTTCAGATGGCCACTCGCGACCTCAATCAAGTGGTTCGCCTGACTCGATGCCTAGATGTACCCGGCCATACTGCTAAGTTGGTCAGGGTAATGACTGAGGCTGGATACCGCTGGTATCCTGAGTACACGGTCGAAGAGCAATTCCGAGACTTTAATCAAAGCCAGTATCTCTGCACTGTCAGGATATTTCCATCTTATCCTGGATCCACCGAGCCTCTTCACTGCTCCTATGGACTCGGGGTTACTATTGAGATGGCTGTGCAGGACGCCGCCTACTCTATGATGACCATTATGCGAGTCAGATCTGGTATATTTCGGGACTCTGATTTCCGGTATATGCCAGGATCACTTCCGGGAGCACAAGGGTATCTCCAGGCTATCTATGCTGACCCCACTCAGGAGGATTCACGGACTCGCACCACTGCTGAGATGCTCGAGGATAAGGACCGTGAAAATCGGGCCTTGAGGTTAGAGCTCTTCAATATCCGTGCTGACCACTGGGCTACTTTGACTCGGTTCGCACCGGCGGTGCAAGCTGGATTCTCAGATATGCGCGATCTCTATCCTGTGAGATCTGCTCTGCCAGACGTGATGGTTTGGCGTGATGTAGGAGGCATCACCCCACCTCGCGGGCCCCGCAGGCCACCGTCTGTTGGTCCAAGGCCTCATCCTAGCCCCTATGGTCCACAAGCTCCGCGAGATCGTCTGTTTCCGGATGATCATGTTGAGCTTCCAGGCTATGGAGGTGACTTCTACGAGGACTACTACGGATCGGTCTGAGTTAGTGGTAGTATCACTAGTTCGCACTAGCTGTGTCGTCTATCGTCCCGCGTGACTCGTGGGATATGACCTAGTTTGTACTCCTTCCGGAGGTGTAGAAAAATAATGTATAGGAGCTTGGAATGCCTCCGATGAGATGTAATCCTCTTTCACCGTAATAGTACTTGTTTGGTCTTGTACTAAACCCTATATGGTGTGTATGACGATGGAATAAAGCAGCAGTTTCTGTATCTACCATGTCATACGGATGATCATCTTGCATTTCGAGTTATACCTTACATTTTATATCCTATGTCGGAATTTTATCATCCTGACTAAATCATTGTCTTGTTTACCTAGGATGGTCAACACGCGCGCTAACCCTGCTTCTCAAGAGCAGGCCGAAGGCAGTGAAGCCAGGGATGCAAATTTGCCTCATCCTCCTTCACTAGCCGAGGTTATGATGGAAGCTGAGAGAAACAAGCGGGAGACCAACCGTTTGTTGGAGCGTATTGAACAGAACACAGCACACCATCAGAGGACTAACGTGGTGTCACTCAGTGATTTTATCAAATTACATCCACCCACGTTCCACCACTCCGTCGAGCCTCTCGATGCTGATGACTGGCTTCGCAGTATCTCTCACAAGCTGCGTTCCGCGCTAGTAGCTGAGGCTGACAAGGTCACCTTTGCTGCATATCATCTTGAAGGTCCCGCCAGTCTATGGTGGGAGAATTATGGAGCTATGCGCCCGGCGGGCCATGTCACTACTTGGGCTGAGTTCAGTGAGGCTTTCCGTGAACATCACATTCCGGAGGGTCTCATGGACCGTAAACGTGAAGAATTTTGCAGTTTCACCCAAGGCCGACTTTCTGTGGATGCTTACAGCTGGGAGTTTGGTAATCTCGCACGATATGCAACTGAGGAAGTGTCTACTGATGCCAAGAAGCAAGCAAGGTTCCGTAAGGGACTTAGTCCTGAGCTTCGTCGTGACCTCCGTCTGCATGAGTGCACATCTTTTCAGAAACTTGTCAACAAAGCCATCAGTGCTGAAACTGGTTAGTCTGACTATGACGCAACACGCAAGCATGGCCGTGACATGGGTTCCTCATCCGGTGCTGGTCCTCAGAAGCGCCGCGTGTGGGTACCCAACACCGCCCTGCCACCCAGGTTCACACCGAGGCCATCTTTCCAAGCGCCTCGCCCTGTTCAACAGTCTGCACCGGCCAAGCCCTATGGGGGTCCAACCAACAATGCTCCTCCATGTACCAGTTCCGTGACTTGTTTCAAGTGTGGGGAATCTGGTCACTATATGCGTGAGTGCCCCCAGACCAACCCCAACCAGTCTGCCAAAGCTGTTGGCCGTGGCAAGCCGACAGGGAAAATATTCCACGCCAAGCCGGTCACCGCCTCACGTGGCCATGTCAACTGTATCTCTGCCGAAGAAGCTCAAGAGGATCCCAACGTCGTTCTCGGTACGCTTCTTGTTAATTGTCACCCGGCATCTGTTCTTTTCGATACAGGAGCCTCTCATTCTTTTATATCTGAAAACTATGCTCGCTTGCATAACGTCGCATTCGGTGATATGCCAACCTCTATGGTAATTCAAACTCCGGGATCCAAATGGCAAACTTCTAGAGTAAGCCATGGAAATGAAATCCAAGTCGACAGACTTGTTTTCCTCGCGTCTTTGATAGCCCTTAAATCTTCAGATATTAATATCATTTTGGGTATGGACTGGATGTCAGCTCATCAAGCCAAAATTGATTGCTTCTCTAGGACTGTTCAACTCACCCATCCTTCGGGAAAGATAGTCAATGTCTTGACCCGAATAGCCAAACGACAATTATATTCTCTTAACGCCAGCCCTTTGCCAGACCTTGAGGACGTTCCGGTAGTCCGTGACTTCCCGGATGTCTTTCCAGAGGAATTGCCAGGTGTTCCACCTGACAGGGATGTTGAGTTTGTAATAGACCTCATTCCAGGAACCGTTCCGATTGCTAGAAGACCTTATAAGATGGCACCACTAGAACTAGCCGAGCTTAAGAAACAACTCGATGAGTCCTTGAAAAAGGGTTTCATCCGCCCTAGCTCCTCTCCGTGGGCTTGCCCCGTCCTATTCGTCAAGAAGAAGGATGGTACGGACCGGATGGTTGTAGATTACCGACCTGTCAATTTGGTCACAATCAAGAACAAATATCCGCTTCCCAGGATCAACGACCTGTATGATCAGCTCGCTGGATCCTCAGTCTTCTCCAAGATGGATTTGAGTTTGGGCTACCATCAAATCAAAATCAGAAACGGGGACATTCCTAAAACGGCCTTTGTTACTCGTTATGGCCAATACGAGTACACCGTCATGTCCTTCGGTTTAACCAACGCTCCAGCCACCTTTTCTCGGTTAATGAACTCAATCTTCATGGAGTATTTGGATAAATTCGTCGTAGTTTATCTCGATGATATACTCATCTACTCCAAGAACGAGGAAGAACATGCCGAACATCTAAGGCTAGTGTTGCAGAAACTTCAAGAGCATCGCCTTTATGCCAAATTTTCTAAATGTGAATTCTGGTTGTCAGAAGTGACCTATCTGGGTCATGTAATATCTGGTAAAGGTATTGCTGTTAATCCTGAGCGAGTTCAAGCCGTCCTTAACTGGACTCCACCTGAATCGGTCAAGCAAGTTCGGAGCTTTCTGGGCCTAGCGAGCTATTGTCGTCGCTTTGTCGAGAACTTGTCCAAAGTTGCCAAACCTCTAACCGAACTCCTCAAGAAAGATAAGAAGTTCGAATGGACTCCACAATGTGAGCACAGCTTTCAGGAACTGAAAAGACGCCTGACCTCTGCTCCCGTACTGGTACCGCCAGACTTCTCCAAGGACTTTGTTATCTACTGCGACGCCTCGCGACAAGGACTAGGTTGCATTCTCATGCAAGATCGACACGTAATTGCTTACGCTTCACGGCAATTGCACCCACATGAGGAGAATTATCCTACTCATGATCTAGAGCTTGCAGCCGTAGTCTATGCACTTAAGACCTGGCGACATTACCTCCTCGGTAATCGTTGCGAAATATTCACTGATCACCAAAGTCTGAAGTACATTTTCACCCAACCGGATCTGAATCTCAGGCAAAGACGTTGGGTTGAGTTGATCACAGACTTCGACTTAGGAATAACCTACACCCCAGGGAAAGCCAACGTCATGGCTGATGCGCTAAGTCGTAAATCTTACTGTAACAACCTGATGTTACAACAAAGTCAACCGCTTCTCCATGAGGAATTTCGGAAGCTTAACCTTCACATTGTTCCCCAAGGTTTTCTTTCCACCTTGGTGGCAAAACCTACCCTTACGGATCAGATTATCAAAGCACAGAAGGTAGATCCGGGAATTTCCCGCATCAAAAGAAACATCCAGAAAGGAATTGCGAATTGCTTCTCCATTAACGATCAAGGGGTCGTATACTTCGGGAATCGACTAGTGGTTCCCAAAGTGCGAAACCTGAGGCGATTGATCCTTAAGGAGGCTCATGAATCTCATCTCACCATTCATCCCGGTAGTACTAAGATGTATCAGGACCTACGCCAGAGGTTCTGGTGGACTAGGATGAAGAGAGAAATTGCTCAGTATATTGCAAATTGCGACGTCTGTCGTCGTGTAAAAGCAGAGCACCAACGGCCTGCTGGCACCCTTCAACCCTTAGCTATTCCTGAATGGAAATGGGATAAAATTGGTATGGATTTCATTACCGGTTTTCCCAGGACCAAGAGAGGGAATAATGCTATCTTCGTCGTTGTCGATCGTCTTTCCAAAGTAGCCCATTTCCTACCTGTTCGTGAGAGTATAACCGCTAGTCAATTGGCAGACTTATACATCTCCCGTATAGTGTCCCTCCATGGTGTTCCTTTGGAAATTAACTCGGATCGAGGAAGCCTTTTCACCTCTCGATTTTGGGAAAGTTTCCAAAATGCTATGGGAACCCGTCTCTCCTTTAGCACCGCTTTCCACCCTCAGTCGAGTGGTCAAGTGGAACGCGTCAACCAAATTCTAGAAGACATGCTTCGAGCCTCTGTTATCTCATTCGGAATGGACTGGGAGAAGTGCCTTCCATTTGCCGAATTCGCTTACAACAACAGCTATCAATCTAGCTTGGGTAAAGCCCCTTTTGAAGTTCTCTATGGACGACGGTGTCGAACACCCCTTAACTGGTCAGAGACCGGGGAAAGACAATTCTTTGGCCCGGATATGATTCAGGAAGCAGAAGAACAAGTTCGCATCGTTCGTGAAAAGTTGAAAACAGCCCAATCTCGTCAAAAGAGTCAATATGACCGAAAACATAAGGCTATGACTTTCGAGGTTGACGAGAAGGCTTATCTTCGGGTCACCCCTCTGAAGGGAACCCATCGTTTCCGTATCAAAGGCAAATTGGCTCCTCGTTACATTGGACCTTTTCGCATTCTCGCCAAACGAGGAGAAGTTGCCTACCAGTTGGAACTACCTCCGCATCTCTCCAGAGTCCACGATGTCTTCCACGTTTCTCAACTCAGGCGTTGCTTCTCGGATCCTATCCGTGAAGTGGACCACGAAACGCTTGATCTCCAGGATAATCTTACATATCGAGAGTACCCCATTCGTATCCTCGATCAGGCCGAACGTACCACTCGACGTCATAATATCAAGTTTCTCAAGGTTCAATGGTCGCACCATTCTGAGGATGAAGCAACTTGGGAAAGGGAGGATCGTCTTCGACTTGAGTATCCCGCCTTCTTCCTGGAGGAACCCAAATCTCGGGACGAGATTCTTTTGAGTGGGGGTGAGTTGTCACACCCTAGCTAGTCATGCATTAGAGTGTTGCATCATGTTTACTCTTTCATCAGAAACTTGAAATGGGGATCTGTGAAACCCTCCGAATCATTTTGAAAATGATCCAAATAAAAATTTCTCCAAAAGGGTCCAAGAAAATGCTCATGTTGCTCTCTGAAAATATTGGGCAGAGATAAAAATCAAACCAATATTTTTAGTGGCTCATGGACATTTATTTTGGGCATTTGGAATTAATGCATAAATATTTGCATTGGAAATATATTTCTATATATATTAATATATGTCCAAATATTATGCCAATTATAAGGGAGCTCTGGAATAATATATCTAGCCCCTGCAAAAATTGGCATAAGTTAAATAAATGATTTAATATATTATTTAAATCAAAACAAATGTCAGAAATTAGAAAACAGAAAAATAAATAAAGGGAGAAACTTACCTGGGCTCCTCCCTGTGCAGCCCAGCCAGCTGGCCAGCCCAGCCAGCAGGCGGCCCAGCCCGCCTCCCTCCTCTGTCGTCTTCGTCCCGACAGAGGGAGGGGAGTGTGGCCGGCGCGCGCGCCCGCCACCGCGCCACGCCACCTCTCTCCCTGCCTGCCTGCCCTCCCCTCCTCGCCTCGATGCCCTGGACGACGCCACGCCTCCCCCCTGCTCTCTCTCACTCTCCCCGGCTCTCCCCTCCTCTCCCTCGCTCTCTCTCTCACACGGCCGAACACCACCGTCGCCGCCGTTCGCCATAGCAGCCGACTCCGGCCACCCCTCACTCCCCCGACTAGCTCAGGAGCTCCGCCTCAACCTCCTCTTCCTCCCCACCGCTCCACGGGTCTCCGGAAGCTCTTCATCGCCGCCACGTCGCCGTTCCCCTCTTCGGGCTCCGACCACCGTCGCCGACGAATTCGCCGTCTCCAGCGCGTCCCCGAGCCCGCTTCGACGCCCACTGCAACCGCGGTGAGCCCCCGAGTCGTTTCCCCCTTCTTCCCGGGTCTCTTTCGACCTCTAGGCCTTAGCCCCACCTTGGCCGAGAGCTCCACGCCGCCGGCGATGTCGCCGTCGTGGCCACGGTCACCGTAGCGCCCAACCGAGCACACTATCGTGCTCCACGCCTCACTAGGAGCACGCAGCACGCGCCAACGCCTCCCCAAACACCCTGCAACGCCGACTCCGACCGCACCCGAACTCCGGCCGCCGCTCACGAGCTCGCCGTCGATGATACCGGCCACCCCAGGCTCGGCCACCACCACCGTTCGACGCGCGGGAGCAAGAGCTCTCCAACGAGCCCAAGAACGGCCCCGCCCGTGCCCTGTATCGCGATTCCGCATCGCGCCGCCGTCTCGGGCCTCGCCGGCGTCACGTCGCCGGTGGGTTTGACCCACCTTGACCACGGCAGGACCCCCTGAGTCCCTGACAGGTGGGCCCAGCCCTGTAGCTAATTAGGATTAGCGCTAACCACTGTTAGTTAACCCCTGACACTGACCAGTGGGCCCCAGCGCCACTAATTAGTAATTAGGATTAATTTAACTCTGTTTAACTCCCCTGTCACTGACGTGTGGGCCCCACACGTCAGGTTTGACCTCAGCCAGCCGCAGTTGACCACTGACGTCATGCTGACGTCATGCTGGCGCAATATTATATTTCTGGATTTAAATTAAATCAGGAAATTCCAGAATATTATTTAAACTTCAAAAATTCATAACTTTTATTCTGTAACTCCAAATTGGACAAATTATATATGAAAAATGATCAGAAAAATCCAATCTATCCATCTGTACTATTTTCATGCATGATCAAACAAGTTAAATTGATGTTTCAAGCAGAACAAGGAAAAGCACTTTAAAAGGCCATATTTGAATTTGAAATTTGAATCTTTGATTCAAATTTGTTCAAACCCTTCTGGTTTTAGTTGCATTAGCCCAACACACTCATATTGCCATGTTTCATGCATGCATCATATTGTTGCACATTGTTTGGTGATGGTTGTGTATCGATGTCCCTTGCGACAGGTTCTGCCTCCAAGGAGTACCGTGATTACCCTAACGAAGAACCGTATCAGTGCATCGAACCATCAGGCAAGCAACCAACCATTTGATCATATCGATACAATCCCATGTTCTCGCTCCTGCTCTCTTTTACTGCATTAAGACAACGCGATTCAAACTGCTGTGTGCTACGGTAGTTGAACCCATTTCCTCTGCATGACCTGTCATTGCCACAGTAACTAGATGAAACCCACTAGCATGTGTAGGAGTTGATTGAGCCATATGTATGTGTTGTTCCTACCTTGCTATGCCTGCTATGCTTAGAGTCGTGTCAGGTCTGGTTCATCTGGGTGATGGGCTAGAGTGAAATGTTTATGACGGTAATGAGTGTGGTGTGGTGAACACGATTTGGTAAAGGTATCGATGAGAGGCCATGTAGGAGTACATGGTGGGTTGTTTCATTGAAGCCGACCTTAAGCACTGAGATCTGTATGTGTGATTTAAGAATCAGCTACTACCATGCATTGGGCCCGAAACCAATGGACCCTCTCGGCTTCTTATTCACCCTAGTTCTCCGTCCAGGAGTTGCAAGTAGTTTCTGGTGTTTGTAGTCTACTGGAGGCCGTGGACAGCGCTGACCGTAGGGTTGGGCTGTGATGCGGTAGGTACGTGGCACGGTGTACCGAATACCCGTTAGGTATCTCGGGAACCCTGTTCACATCGTTCGGGGCCGTATGGGAAACCTCGGCCGGACTCCCTGCGGATGGAACCTGGATAGGCGATAAACCTGGACCGGAGGCTTAGGTGATTAGGTAGGTCATGGCCGACACCCACGTTGGGCTTCCGCTTGAAGGTTGCCGAGTACATGTCGTGTAAATGACGGTAAGTGGTGAGAGCGTGTATGAAGAAGTACACCCCTGCAGGGTTAACATGATCTATTCGAATAGCCGCGTCCGCGGTAAAGGACTACTTGGTTGCCTATACAGTTCATAGACAAGTAAATGGAAACTGTTAAAAGCCTCAAGATAAGTGTGAGTGCCGAGGATGGCTCCTCCGTAGGAAGACGGAGGTGGATCCTCGGTAGTGTATTGAAGTGGTGAGTAGTGGACTCGTGTGCGCAAAACCATTTCAAGTTGGAGTATCGTAGGATAGTCTAGCCAAGAGTCAAAGCTGGCTTGCTGCAATAACTCCACCAACCCTTCTTGATAATATGCATTTATGTAGGATCTGATGTAAGTCTTGCTGAGTACCTTTGTACTCATGTTGCTATAATCTACATTTTACAGAAGACGCTGCAACCCCTTCTGATGGGTTCTATGTAGACGTTGACATCAACGAGTAGGCTAAAGACCCAGGTGGTGACCCTGAGCTTGTGAAGGACCACGTAGTATAGTTAGGCTTTCCAAGCCTCTTTTATTTTACTAGTTGTCTGTACTCAGACAAGTTACTTCCGCTGCTGGTTTGTATGACTGTATGACTTGTATGTTGGGTCGTGAGACCCGTACCTTTGTGTATGTTATGTATGGCTCCCTGAGCCTTAAATAAAGTACTTGAGTCGTAGAGTCATGTTGTGATGCTTCGTTGTATTTGCACATATCGAGCATATTGTGTGTATGATTGAAATGCTTGGTATGTGTGGGATCTGACCATCTAGTTGTTTATCTTTAGTAGCCTCTCTTACCGGGAAATGTCTCCTAGTGTTACCGCATGGTAGCTTGCTACTGCTCTGGAACACTTAGGCTGGCCGGCATGTGTCCTTCTTCGTTCCTGTGTCTGTCCCTTCGGGGAAATGTCACGCTTTGAGTACCGGAGTCCTGTTAGCCCGCTACAGCCCGGTTTACCGGAGTCCTGCTAGCCCAGTGCTACAGCCCGGACCCACTTGCTGATGACCGACACGTTCGAAGCTGGGTCATGGATGCCTATCCCTGTAAGTCTGTGCCACTTTGGGTTTACGACTAGTCATGTCAGCCCGGGCTCTTTATCATATGGATGCTAGCGACACTATCATATACGTGAGCCAAAAGGCGCAAACGGTCTCGGGCAAAGGTAAGGCGACACCCGTGGGGATACCGTGCGTGAGGCCGCAAAGTGATAAGAGGTGTTACCGGCTAGATCGATGTGACATCGAGTCGGGGTCCTGACAATGCCACCATTTTTGTGAGTGTCTCAAATCTTTTCTGAGCATTTACAGCCGTTATGCTGTCCGAGTCATCCCAGGTTTCTAAATAGTCCGATGCATTTGCAAATTCCTTCCTTCTGTTTCCGATGTTTCCATGGGCCAGATTAACCACACTAATCGGTGTGTTGAGGTAATTATTACCTTGACATATATGTTGGAGATATTATTATGACCCTAGGTGTCTCAGGGGATCATCTAGTAGTCTAGCCATGTTTTGTGTTCCCAGTGTGATGATTCTGGCCTTTATCCTCGAAAGCATTCCGTGATGCTACTTAGTAATAGGTATTCTACTCCTGGGTTCTGAACCCGAGATTCACTCTACCTACTTCATGTTGATAGTAATTGCTAGTGCCTTTAGGATATTAGTAACCCTTGCGATAGTCCTTGAAGTCCGTGGTATCCTCTTCTTCCAGATACAATGAACTACTTATGGCAGAAGTTCCTCGTTGAACTGAAATATCACAACAGTATTATTTTTGATGAGTTCTCCATTATATATCGTGACTCTGCCAGTTCTACCTTTCTGCATGGGTTATCCGGAAGAAATATGTTGAACTTGGTTCGACATACTAATCTATGCATCCACAACTCAGAAAGTTATATGTTCCTTTGAGTTGTTCTCTTTAGTTGTCTACTGACCTTCGTCTATCAATTGATAGTCAAGAGTATGCGTGTGATCGTTTATCGATGCCTACTACTCTTGTGGTCCGTCAAGCCATTCTATCGCGGAATGACTAGGAGAAACAAACTCCAGTACCTCTTCCCTATCCAGGATTGGGTCAAAGAAGTTGTGCTCCGCAGATCAAACTGCCAATCCAGCTTTTGCTCTATTCTACCTTGGAGTATTACCATCTTTTATATCGGGATTGTTATAGGAATTGCACACCATCCTATGAACTCTTGGTACAGTGATACTTTTGCCATCATTTTATTCCTCGGTTCCTGTGTTATTGCAACCGGAATACCGACAAATGAATTGTGATGTGTGAAATCAATACTCCCAGCAACCTCGTTGCTTGGTAGTTAAATGGACGATAACCTCATTCTTAGCGTGTTGGTTTTTGAATCATCCTTCTAAGACTGATCGTGCTACCTAGTCCTTATTTCGGTGCACCCTGCGATTGATGAGTTAGGATCTTGTCAAGTCCTCACTCATTTGATCATATCGTCTTGCCTCAAAAGCGAGATTGTTCTCGAGCTTAGTAACATACCGGTGGTTCGTGATTTCCGAAGATCTTCTCGGAAGTACTACCAGGTTGTCACCTGACCGCTATGTTGAGCTCGTGATCAAGTTGGTTTTTGGTGAACCACCTTCTCTCCGAGAATCCGTGTTGGATACCCTGAGCTAGTTGGATAAGCTAAACAACAACTTGGAGAGTTGGAAGATAAAAGCTTGTCTGACTTAGCTCGTTCCAAAGGGATATTCTTGTGTGTGTGTGTGTTGAAGAAAGATGGTGTCTTCATCAATTGATCCTTGCGACCAGTTGCTGGAGCTATTGTCTTGCCAAAACTTTGATTTGAGTATGGGCTATTCTCAAATCAAATCCGAACCAACGATATTCGTAATGTTGTCCTACTCGTGGTTGATCCCTCGAGCATACACCACTACATCTTTGGTCTGACCAATGCTATCACCTTGTTCACCAAGTCGTGGAATTCGATCTTCATGGAAATCTCGATGATTTGTTGTTGAGCCCATCAACATCATTTTATCTTCTCCAAGATCTTGTTGGAAATTAAGCTAGTGTTGGAAACTTTTGAAAGCATTTCCTCATGCTAACTCATGAAGTACTTGTTTGATGAAAGGAGTGACCTCCTCTTATACACGTGCATTTGGTGAAAGTTGCCACCGTGGATTTAAGAAAGGTTGTTTTGTTTCCTTTGGAATCATCCCAAATCAGTCATGCACACGTGCGAAGTATTCTGTAGTCTGGAGACTTGCAACCTTCATTCTATATGTGTCCCTAGCACACCAAGCCACTGATTGATTTGTTCAAGGAGAAGAAGTTCCTTCTTAAGAGCATGCCTTATGCAAGGACTTCAATGTCCTCGATTATGGTTCCCCACCTGAACTCGGTAGTGTTTTGTTGTAAGACTACCATGTGATAATGTTTTGTCTGGGACAACGTGTTCACATGTTTGTAGCAGAACCAGCTCATGTTTTGGAGCTTGCTATCGTAGTTCATCTCCCGAGAATCCCGCAACGTCGTCTCGTCGATTTGTGTTGCAAACCTTCATTTTTTCTTCCTAGACTCGATGAGTCTGGAATATCCTGACACCAACCAGATCTGAATCGCAGGCAGATATGATGGTTAGAATATTTCCCAAGAATTATAATATTGGTCACGCAATAACCGGTAAAGTGGATGTCGTGGCCAACACACCCAACCGGAAGACCTGTTATTATAATATCTTGATTGAAGAAGTTGGCCACCTCCCCATGAGGACTTCGTAGGATTTACCTCCGTAACTGTTCCTTATGGATTCTATTGCTCCCGAAGTCCGACCTTTTACTTGATGTTCTAGTTATCAAACCGTATCTATGAGTGGGTTACACTAGCACATCAAGGAGAACATTAGAAGCGGAGTGCTAAATGTCTCTCGGTTGATCATCCAGATTTTGTTCCTTGGCTCGCTAAGGTGAAATCTGAGAAAGTGTTATCCTCCATTGCATCTGCATCGTCCATCGTTGTTCATCATGGTGGTATGTTGTGTTGCCAGGATCCTTGACACGGATGTTGGTAAAACCTTGATGAATATGGAAACGCTCAAGTTCTTGAGAGCACGCACAAGCACTACGTGTTATCATCATCTCTAACTGGGATTCCTCTCAGTTTCCTCGGCAAATGCTATGACCTTTTCAAACAGTGAATTCACTCTCTTTTGTTGGGTTCTTCCCCAGTTACCAGAATCATTCCCAGCATTTGCATTTTGTTCCTAGCTTGCACCGCCAATGTGCCATTCTACCATGGGTCTCTTCCATTTCCGGTGATAAGCAAAATCATCCATTACGTTGTCTTCAACAAGGTAATCCACATCATCCAAGTCCAAGTATGCCATTCTACCGACCCCGCCAATCGATTGCTGTGATTTGCCTTAGGCTGATATAGAGAGTCTTAACGATCTCTATATCAAAGGTAATTCTTTTTGCCACTTAAGATAATAATCTACGAATCACCCCCCCTCCAGGATGTTTCGTCGTGGTATCATGGCAACTCAACTCCTCGCTACCTTGACAATCGTTTACCACCTTCTTAGGTGTGAAATTGTTGTCTACCTAGTGAACCCTCGTCATCCGTTTCTTTCCACCCCTCTTGATGTGTATCTCGTGTCTCAATCCGAGAGATGGTTCTATGTCTCATTCCGTGAGTTAATCCTGAGTTGTTCGATCTTCGAGGAGATCGACCCTTCTAGAGTCTCTTTATCTCCAGGTCTTGTTGGCAGGATTTCTCAGAGCAAGACATCAAGACAATGATGGTGAATGAATCAACGTTCAACTGAAGTGCACCCTGGATCGTGAAGATTATACTAGTTGCGTTTCCCCTTCACCTTGCCCTACGCTTGAATCTCGAGACGAGATTCTTGTTTAGTGGGGGTGAGTTGTCACATCCCTAGCTTCTGGCATTGCTCTAGGCTAGCTTCATGTGTGCATCATGTCTATATTTTTGAAATTTGAATTGAGGAATTTTCAAAAGCCTCAGGAAACCTCTAAAAATAACCAACAATTAAATCTTCTCAAATGTGTCCAAGAAAATGTTCCTGTTACTCCATAAAAATATTGGTAAGAGGTAAAATTTAAACCAATATTTTTGGAGTCACAGAGATAATTATTTTGGCCATTTGAATTAATCCAATAACTATTTGCTTTGGATTTATATTTAAATATATATTAAATATGACTCCAATAATTCTGGAGGTTTGTGAGTGGCTTTGTATATATTTTAGCAAGCCACATAAAAATCTACAGAATTTATTTAAATGATTTAGTTGCTAAACTAAATCAAAACAAACTACAGAAAATAGAAAAAAAAATAAAAAGAACAGAGCCTACCTGGCGCCTACCTGTCCAGCCCAGCCGGTCCAGTTCCTCCCGCTGGCCCAGCCCACCGCCGCCCCCCCTCCCCTGTCGTCTTCCTCCTTGCCAGGAGGACGGACACCGCGACACCGCCGCGCGCGCCACCTCCACCCTGCTCGGCCACCTCCTGCTTCCTCCCTGGCCTCCCCAGCGATGCCCGGACGACGCCACGCGCCTCCCCG